>NC_052316.1:44838108-44865608 GCF_016432855.1 Salvelinus namaycush | reverse complement strand
TCACAGTCTTGTTTCTGCACAGTCACAGTCTTGGTTCTGCACATTGACAGTCTTGTTTCTGCACAGCAACAGTCTTGGTTCTGTACAGTGACAGTCTTGGTTCTGCACAGCGACAGTCTTGGTTCTGCACAGCGACAGTCTTGGTTCTGTACAGTGACAGTCTTGGTTCTGTACAGTGACAGTCTTGGTTCTGCACAGCAACAGTCTTGGTTCTGTACAGTGACAGTCTTGGTTCTGCACAGTCACAGTCTTGTTTCTGCACAGTCATAGTCTTGGTTCTGTAAAGTGACAGTCTTGGTTCTGTACAGTGACAGTCTTGGTTCTGTACAGTGACAGTCTTGGTTCTGTACAGTGACAGTCTTGGTTCTGCACAGCGACAGTCTTGTTTCTGCACAGTCACAGTCTTGGTTCTGCACATTGACAGTCTTGTTTCTGCACAGCAACAGTCTTGGTTCTGTACAGTGACAGTCTTGGTTCTGTACAGTGACAGTCTTGGTTCTGTACAGTGACAGTCTTGGTTCTGCACAGCGACAGTCTTGGTTCTGCACAGCGACAGTCTTGGTTCTGTACAGTGACAGTCTTGGTTCTGCACAGTCACAGTCTTGTTTCTGCACAGTCATAGTCTTGGTTCTGTAAAGTGACAGTCTTGGTTCTGTACAGTGACAGTCTTGGTTCTGTACAGTGACAGTCTTGGTTCTGCACAGCGACAGTCTTGGCTCTGCACAGTCACAGTCTTGTTTCTGCACAGTCACAGTCTTGGTTCTGCACATTGACAGTCTTGTTTCTGCACAGCAACAGTCTTGGTTCTGTACAGTGACAGTCTTGGTTCTGTACAGTGACAGTCTTGGTTCTGTACAGTGACAGTCTTGGTTCTGCACAGCGACAGTCTTGGTTCTGCACAGCGACAGTCTTGGTTCTGTACAGTGACAGTCTTGGTTCTGCACAGCAACAGTCTTGGTTCTGTACAGTGACAGTCTTGGTTCTGCACAGTCACAGTCTTGTTTCTGCACAGTCATAGTCTTGGTTCTGTAAAGTGACAGTCTTGGTTCTGTACAGTGACAGTCTTGGCTCTGCACAGCAACAGTCTTGGCTCTGCACAGCAACAGTCTTGGTTCTGTACAGTGACAGTCTTGGTTCTGTACAGTGACAGTCTTGGTTCTGTACAGTGACAGTCTTGGTTCTGTACAGTGACAGTCTTGGTTCTGCACAGTGACAGTCTTGGTTCTGCACAGTGACAGTCTTGGTTCTGTACAGTGACAGTCTTGGTTCTGTACAGTGACAGTCTTGGTTCTGCACAGCGACACAGTTTTGGTTCTGCACAGCGACACAGTTTTGGTTCTACACAGTGACAGTCTTGGTTCTGCACAGTGACAGTCTTGGTTCTGCACAGTGACAGTCTTGGTTCTGTACAGTGACAGTCTTGGTTCTGCACAGTGACAGTCTTGGTTCTGTACAGTGACAGTCTTGGTTCTGCACAGTGACAGTCTTGGTTCTGCACAGCAACACAGTTTTTGATAAAGATGTATTTTGTTTTTTAAACTTTACCTGCATGACCACCTGATTAGAGCTTTTCCTCTGTTTGTGAACGTACCTGAGAATGACATTCAACTGCCTGGATGAAGCGTGACCACACAGGCTGTAGTCACTTATTATTATGCTCAATGGTCTTCTCAATAGTAAAGTGCTGTGTTATTGAACCGGAGTAACTGTCCAACTGATGTCTTCTCCTCCACAGAGCCAGGCAGAGGACCACAAGGCCAGAGGGGAAGGAGACAGGAAGTAGTGTCACCTGGTATGAATTTCTCTCCAACGAGTAAGTCGTCCGTGGCCGTAGGAAATTCACACTTTAGTTTACACTTTATGCAGGTTGGCATTTCTTCTTTTACTCTGAAATTCATTTCATATTAGTTTGTAATTTCATTGATCATTTTGGGCCACGTCTGCCATCAGTCATTTGTCTTCTACTTGGTAGAAATGAGGAAGAGGAGGACCGAACAGAGAAAGTGGAGAAGGGAACCAAAGTGAAGCGCACCCTGAGCTCGCTTAGGAACAGAATGACTGGCTCATTCAACAAAGACAAGGTGAACCAAAACAACACATGATGTACTGTATATACACACACACTCAACATATTAGTACTGTGTATATACACACACACACTCAACATATTAACAACTGGTTAGAGTGTGGTGTGAGCTTGCATGATAAGTAGTAGCTGTGTGAGCATTGAGCAACTTTTTTGATAACGTGGGAAACTCATTTAGCATAATACTGTAGTGTGTTACTGTAAACATGTTTGTTACATTGTTCACATTGCCTTTTTAACAAGGATACGTTGATTTCAACATCATGTCATTATAAGGATCCAATCCTCGGTGTTAAGCAACATTACTGTCAGTCAGTGACGTGAAAGCTATTGTTCATTTACATCCTAATGTCATCATGTTACTGTGTGGGAACAGAATGTCTCTTTTCATCGTAATCTTCTGAGTCAGCCCTGTTGTCCTGTTATATACCCCACGATACAGTCACGTCTTATGTTGTATTCAAAAATAAATCACCAACAGTACAGTATTAAAAGTACAGTGTCAAAGATGAAAGCTAACATTATTTTCGCCCTGTTTCTCTTTTTCGTTCCCCTCAGCAGGGTAAGAACCGAGAGAAAGAGCAGCAGAAGGGGAAGGAGAGGGAACCCAAAGAGAAAGAGAAACTGCATCACAGTAGTAGCAGTGGGCATAATTTGGTGCCAGGCTCCTTCTCTAGCTGTGCCACCTGCTCACTGTGCAGTAAGGCCCTGCAGAAAAAGCATGGTCTGCAGTGCCTGAGTGAGTAAGACACTAACTAACACACTCTAACATAGTGTACACTCGGCCTTCACACACTCTTCAAGTGTACCTCACACACTTTTCCGACTGGGCGCAAACTGGTAAGAATCAACATTGTTTCCACATTCTATATCGACATACTTTTATTTATTTTTTTACCCAAATTCAATGAGACTCGTTTAAAAAAAAAAAAATGTATAGGTCCAAAGTTTGTGTCCAGTGGAACCTACTACTCTCTGTTTGACTTATAGTCAACACACTCCTCTGCTCCTTTCTTAGACAATAATGCAAGTGTTTCATTTCACTTCCTGTTGATAGCATGTGCTTGTGTAATGGAGGAAGGACATGGTTCCCACTAGATGGCCAACCTGCAAAGTCAAAATAGGCTACATCAACAACAAAAAATGTATGAAAGCTAAAATGTACTTTTTGGTCTCAATTTATGGTTAAAGGTAAGGCATAAGGTTAGCAGTGTGGTTAAGGTTAGGGTTAGGTTTAAAATACGATTTAAAAAAGAGGAATTGTAGAACCAGGCGCGGCTTCTGACTTTGCAACTTGGTCAGATAGTAACAATCATGTCTGTCACACAGAACCTTGAACTGGTTACATGGACAGTTGCAGTGAATCCAGAACAAATACACTTACTTGAACTGTCAGGTCATGTGCACGCCATTCTGTCTGTTTGGTCTTTACAGTACTTGTCCTCCCAATTTTTGCCGTAAACACTGAGAACATCAAACCCGGTGCAAAGACAAACAAGACATTGCAGTCAATACCTTTTTTTTTTTTTTTTTTTTAAAGTGACTCTTTCAACTGTTAACATGGTATTTAGGCCCACTAGGAAAGTATGTGGTAACAATGACAGTTTTATGGCACTTAACTTTGTAGAATTCTACAGAACTGGTAACTACCAAAGAAATGAACACGTAATTCATACGTCATTACTGTGTAATTGCTATTTCCCCATGTAGTTTCTGAGTAAATGCCTGGAATGTTCTGTAGCGTCAGTAAGAATGTTCTGCTACCAGATAATGCTTACAGCTACAATAGAAGTACCAGATGTTTCAACACCAATGTGGCTTCTCCCTCTGATACTCTATCCTCACTCCTGTGCGGTAGCAGTTAAGATGATAAGATGTATTAACACATGGAGGGATTTTCAGTGCCAACAGAAACTGTATTTTGAATTCCATACTTAAAAAATATATTTTATATTTCATGATTTGAAACTGCATAGACTTAATATTGAATATTGAATTCAAATACAATTGCTGTTGGCACTGAAATCCCTCCATTATGTAGCCTGATGAGGAAGTAGCCCTGTCTTTGTTGTGGGGTGAGGCAGTGTCAGCAGATGATAGGGCAACGTAACACTAAACACACGCAGACAGGAGAGGACTAGAATAACGGTCTAATACCAGTGTTTTGAGGGAGGTGGTATTAAATGTTGTTTTTAAAATCACTCCCACATAACAGCCTTTTCTTTGGACGTTGACATGGACATACGGATGCAATGAAATAGTATAGCCGTTAAGGGAAAAGGATGACTGAAATATTGACACCAAACAGAGCAGAGGGGCTTCTTATTGAATGACTTGCCTGAGACCCAGTGGAATACTGTGTCACCCACAGACACATATTCTCACTACTTTACCAAACCGCATGCTCTTTACGTTTGGGTGGCCCAAGTAATGGCCTGAGACAAAATCCTAACCTCTTGGAATAACAAGGAAGGAACCCACAGGGAAAGGTATGTCAGTCACTGAATTTAATCTTTAAACCAAAATATACTCTCTCTCTCTCTCTGTTTTTACGAATGTAATCGAGCTGCGGTTGAAGTAGAACTCCCCTGGCTGAAAATAAGGGAGGATGTTTGTTTACTTGCTGCTTTGTTGCCTTTTGGCTTTGTACCTTTGTTATTATTATGTTGAATGAGTTGAGACAAAAAGTGTTAACCTCTTACCTGGCTGTGTGTGTCCCCTTCCCTCTTACCATAGAATTATTAGCTCAAGTCCAAACGCCATTGTTTGAAACTGTAGGTAGGTCCTCAAGCCACACATCACTTATAGTATCTAGTGCCCAGCTACTGGATAGAATGACATTTGGGTCTGCCTTTTTTTGTATACATTAATGTCACATCTCGTGTTAATGGAATTCACAGGCCCTTCGCACACATGGTCTGCAGTGATTAGTTGGGAGGGGAATCCTCTGGAAAACAGTGTGACTGTAAACACATGGGCAAACACTATCAAACTCTCTCTCACTCATGGGTTTTTCGTTTTTAAACTGCACGGGGAACTTGTAGTCTGTGTCCATGTCATATTATACTATATTTCTACTCTGGAATGAGGAAACTACTGCCTTATATCTGCCTGGTCTCTTTTATTCAGTTCATTGTCCAGGTCTTGGAGAAGTAAGATATAGCTACAGTATATAGTCTACTGTAGTAGATTATCCTACCTGAAACTCTTAAAGGGCTTGAAGTGTTTACAGACCTGAGTAGAGCGACAAAGCCCACGATCACCTAAAAAAAAGGCATAAATCGGACAGCAGGACAAGACTGCTGGGGAATATTATGAATGACTGTTTACTTTAGTTGGCTTATTAAGCATTAAACAAATCATACTGATATATCTCACAAGGCACCAAATAATCAGGACGCTTAGGACTGGGCTGCCTTATGATTTAACACTAACCAATGACAGACAGAGAGCAGCAGGCGGTAGTGCAAAACACACACACACACACACACTCACACACAGGACTGAAAGACATACTGTGGATGACTTAAATTTAAGTAAAGATATTACGTCATTTTTTTGTTGGAATCTTCTAAAACACTACAAGCCAAATTAACTCCAACCTCCTCCAAATGTTTAACAAATGCAGGAAAAATGAACAACCATCATTAATGGCCTACTTATTGGCGTGAGAAAAGAAGTGAGTGTCCCTTTAATTCTGAACCCAAGCCTAGGATAATCAGCCTAGAATCAGCCTGTGGAATGCGTCGTTTGTAAACCAGTGATTGTTCCCATAATTCTTGCTTGTTGGCGAGTGTTGGGAAGCCGAACTGGACGGAGAAAAGAGTGGGAATACTGATTTACACGACATACCGATTTCTTTTCAATTAGATCACAGACTTCTGTTTTTTCTTTCACGGTAAGCTCTCGAACAAAACAGGTGGATGCGCCGTTTTTTCTCTCAGTTGTTGCAGAGATCTATTTAGACGCTACAGTAGTTAGCTAACCAGTATGCTAAGGTAGTTCACCGGTAAATTAGCTATCTATAGGCCAGCTAGCTGATTGATAAAGGTACAGAGTTCAGATACAAAATACACGTAGAGATGCTTAAGTAGCTAGCTACCTGCAGTACTGAAATGCGTACCGTATTTCAATGCTGTATTTAATTACGTTGGCTTAGCTAGGTAGCTTGATATCCAAGTTGGAGCTAATTACAGTAGCTAGCTAGCGAGCTAAGTATGCCAACTAAGCTAGTTAGCTACAGTCCTATAGAAAATAAACAAGTTAAGTTAGCTAGCGAACGTTAGATTGACCACAATTAGCTATAATTTGCTACTGTTCCTTACAAAATATAACTATCTAGTTAGCTGTCTTTAAGATTTGTGATTGAGATCCTCTTGCAACAGGTGATCGAGTTAAGTTTACTACTAACGTTCGCTAGCATCTGTTTTACTAGAAAGTCAATCATCTAGCTAGCTATAGCAAGTGAGAGCTAATTATCTCATTTTGTTTAGTTTTTAGCAAACATATCATGCTTCTACACCTGCATTGCTTGCTGTTTGGGGTTTTAGGCTGGGTTTCTGTACAGCACTTTGAGATATCAGATGATCTAAGAAGGGCTATATAAATAAATTTGATTTGATAAATTAGATTTTCCAATTGAGTTTAACAGTAGCTACATCCTTATGTTTCAATAATGTAATATATTGCTTGTTGTTTACTCTCAAACTACTACCAAGTAGGCCTACCTAACAATTTCATTAACTACAATATGCAGGCTTGTCAATATTTTTGCCTGTTAAAAAAAAACATTATTTAAAATATCCGTTTGAAAATCACTGCTAAACTGCTTTGTAACTTTCTTAGATCAAAATATAATCTCAAACAAATGCACTATTTCATAAGTATATCAGTAACGTTATATCTCAAAGGAATACACTACAGCATAAGTATATCATCAATATTTGGCATGCTTCAATTGGGAGTGAAAAATGTATGGTTCCTTGTCCCATTTCTTCAACACACTGCAGTACATAAACCCAGGTCTGGACTAGGTGGTCACATTTCCCACCAACCTCTCTCAGTTCTCTGAGCTCACTGGGTCGGGGTCACATGGTAATAATGGTGCTTGGCAGGTCTGCCAGAGCATAACAGCTCACCCCAGTGGCTCTGAGTCTACCCCTGTTAGGACACTGCTTCTCCACGCCTGACTGACCACCCTCCTGCCCTGCCTCTACCTAGGGATGAGTCAGGTGCACTGAACAGGCTATGCTACTCAGTCAGGGCAGACCAGCCCCCCACCCACCAAGGTCCTATTCAGTAGGTTGATATGTTTAGAAAGCTGTAGATGGACAATATATTATGGAATGAGCAGCGTTTTGTGTTGTGGAATATGAAGTTGTTTTGATGCATTTGAGCAATATTAGGCTAAGAACAATAACTTTTTGGAAACTTGTTTGGCTAACAATGTGATCTTTAGTGCTGAGGCTTCTGTCCTGGGATAACTGTGAATTAGCCTAGACCTAGGTCAGGTGCACAGACAGTTGCTTGTTGTCAGCAGCGCAGCAGACGTAGACGACTTAACAGATGGAAGTGGTATCTCTGTCGGTATTAGATGTGTCATTTTGTAACATTTATGAGTAAAATCATTCCTATAGCCGTCTGTACGACGACTGCAGGACCTGACGTATGTTAGAACATTGGAGTGCTGCTGTGGGTAGATTGTATAAGATGTCAGTGTGAATAAATTATTAGGATATATATAAATATAAGGCCTATATATATATATATATACGTTTGATGGTGTTAATTGGTTACATTTGGGTGATGCTGTACTATCAGGTGTGAGCTAAGGGCTTGGCTTCCCATCCCTAGCCCTTCCCCTATCTATCTTCATGCCAGAAAGTGCTATTGACTCCTGTGCTACAATTAAAACTAACACTAAAACCAAACTGACAAATATGTCTCGGCCTTGTGCTTATAAAACATTATGTATTACTACTAGTAAGGATCCTCTTCCAGGGAAAACTATATTACTTTCATAAGAAATCCCTTCCCTTCACTATCGCAATCTGTGTGGCGGTTTCTCCCTTAAAGATAACACAAGGCCTTGCATTCTTCAGGGCAGGCTTATATTGAGGAGTGTCTGCTAGCTGCTGCCGGTTGCCTCCACCTCTCTTGTTGTGGTGGGTCATGGAATTTAGAATGACAGTTTTTTTGTCAGCCAAATGACTACGGTCACCGTTTTATAATTGTTTGAATAGCAAACATTTGGTTATAAAAAATGATATTTTCTCCTCCGTCTCTTGTGTTGGTTAGCCAGCGTGGTCTGTTTTGGTAAGACATTGTGGGCATGTATTTTATGATACTCCTTTGCTACCACACCTCGCTGAAACAAGGGGCAACAAAGTTTCATCACGTTGTAAAGAGTCCATGTTACCGCGGAAACAGACCCAACCTCACTTTTTGTCTGAATACCAAGCGGTCTTCAGTCAGCTGTTCGTTCAATAACACTACCTTCTTCTAAAACTGGGTAGTTTGGTCTCCTTATATTGTCTGTTTGATGTGAACCAGGCTTTAACTTTGGTGCTTTTGGGTAAAGTTTGTTGACTTAAATATGTAAAACTTAAAAAAAATAAAAAAAATATGTATTAGAGCGGTTAATGACAGTTATATTATTTTAATGATGCTAATTTTGTTTTAATGACTGTCTTCATCAATAATTGTCAATTTACACTATTATACAATTACCGTGCCAGCCGTAGTGGTGTCTCGTGTCTCGAGAGGGCTTTGTTTCTGTACACACACCATTGAGTCAGTTGGTCATTAGTGCTGAGCGATTAACTGACATTTTGGTTGTTTATTGTTTTTTAAACAACTAATTGACCAATGTACGTTCAATTATTTGAATTCCATTTCATTTTTTCTGTGAGCTCAATGTGCATATTGCACAGTTTCTGTAGAGAGAAATCAGATCAAGCCTGAACTATGCGATGTTGTAGTTTCCAACAGGCCAATATTCTACATAGTTTAGCGCAGAAAATGTGGTATTTAACTACAATGACCATAAACCATTGCGAGCCTACTTGTCTGTTTCTTTTACATCTACTACGTAAAAGAGAGAAGTATGCATGATAGAGGGATGCAGAGCAGTTGCTTGGCGAGGCATCTCTACCTGAAAATACATAGTCTAAGTCATTGATGTCCTAGTTGGTATTCAGCAGTCATAAAAGTATGCCTTATTTACTTTGAATAACTACTAAAATAGGGATTTTGTCAGGCAGCAGCTCTATAGAGAACAGATGACTTAGAATTAAATAGTCATAAAACAAATATAATATACACTAAAATATTTTAAAGTAAAGTACTGTGAATAAATTATGGGTAATAAGCAATAATGGGCAGTCACTACCATCATGGGACTTTTATTTAAAAAAAACTGTTTTTTATCAAAACAACCTCAAAGCACTAATCGCTCGCACTCTCGGTCAAGTGTGCAGCACTATGCACTTGGCTGCACCCTCAGTTGCTATCCTGTGTACACTGCTGGGCCAGTCAACAGGTGCAAGGGAGGGTGTGGTGACTGACTGGCTGAATCAAATAAAATACAATGTTATTTGTCTCTCGCTTTGTAAATTTCGAGTGTAGACTAACAGTGAAATGCTTACTTACGGATCCTTTTCCAACAATGCAGAGTTAAAGATGCACTATGCTGAAATTGATCCGCCAATTCCTGGTTGCTAAAATTAAAATAGTTTGCCTAATTTCAATTTGTCACAAAACAAGCGATTTATAGTGTATAGACAATTATTGTACCAGCTGTGAAATATATTTTCCATAACCAAAAATATGGTGTTTTCAGCTGTTGGAAGCTCGTGTACAAAACCAAAAGATGCAAAAATGAAACTTAAGAACAGGAAGCATAGAAATAACACACACAGTAGAGATCTACCCCTTCTTTGACTGCCGTTCAATGAAAATGACAGATCTATAACACACATTTCTATGTGAATTTGGTTGAGTTGCCCAAAAAAGTTACATATAGCAGCTTTGAAGATAAACAAAAGAACACATAGTGACACGAGGAATAAATAAACAGTGAATAACTAACGAGTAAAATAACATGGCTATATACGGGGAGTAGCAGTACTGAGTCGATGTGCTGGGGTACGAGGTAATAACATGGCTATATACGGGGAGTAGCAGTACTGAGTCGATGTGCAGGGGTACGAGGTAATAACATGGCTATATACGGGGAGTAGCAGTACTGAGTCGATGTGCAGGGGTACGAGGTATTAACATGGCTATATACGGGGAGTAGCAGTACTGAGTCGATGTGCTGGGGTACGAGGTAATAACATGTCTATATACAGGGAGTAGCAGTACTGAGTCGATGTGCTGGGGTACGAGGTATTAACATGGCTATATATACAGGGAGTAGCAGTACTGAGTCGATGTGCTGGGGTACGAGGTATTAACATGGCTATATATACAGGGAGTAGCAGTACTGAGTCGATGTGCAGGGGTACGAGGTATTAACATGGCTATATACGGGGAGTAGCAGTACTGAGTCGATGTGCAGGGGCTCGAGGTATTAACATGGCTATATACGGGGAGTAGCAGTACTGAGTCGATGTGCTGGGGTACGAGGTATTAACATGGCTATATATACAGGGAGTAGCAGTACTGAGTCGATGTGCTGGGGTACGAGGTATTAACATGGCTATATACGGGGAGTAGCAGTACTGAGTCGATGTGCTGGGGTACGAGGTATTAACATGGCTATATACGGGGAGTAGCAGTACTGAGTCGATGTGCAGGGGCTCGAGGTATTAACATGGCTATATACGGGGAGTAGCAGTACTGAGTCTGTTTGTGTGTGTTGTGGTGTCTGTTGTTGTGGTGTCTGTGTGTGTGCTGTGCAAGAGAGTTGGAGAATAAAGGGTCAATGCAGGTAGTCCGGGTAGCCATTTGATTAGCTATTTAGCAGTCTTGTTTAGCAGTCTTGTTTAGCAGTCTTATGGCTTGTGGGGTAGAAGCTGTTCAGGGTCCTGTTGGTTCCAGACTTGGTGCACTGGCTGGCTGGCTGGCTGGTCAGTGTTGGCTCACTATCGGCCCCTCACCACACCATTACTGAATCATTCTTGCTAACCCTGTCTGGCAGGTCTTTTCAGCTGCTGAGTACCCTGGTACTCACTCAGCTGTTGCCAAACACAGACTGAGCTGAACCCCGATGGGTCAACTCGGACCCGAGCTCAACCCCGATGGGTCAACTCGGACCCGAGCTCAACCCCGATGGGTCAACTCGGACCCGAGCTCAACCCCGATGGGTCAACTCGGACCCGAGCTCAACCCCGAGGGGTCAACTCTGACCCGACCTGAACCCCGAGGGGTCAACTCTGACCCGAGCTCAACCCCGATGGGTCAACTCTGACCCGAGCTCAACCCCGATGGGTCAACTCGGACCCGAGCTCAACCCCGATGGGTCAACTCTGACCCGACCTGAACCCCGAGGGGTCAACTCTGACCCGACCTGAACCCCGAGGGGTCAACTCTGACCCGACCTGAACCCCGAGGGGTCAACTCTGACCCGACCTGAACCCCGAGGGGTCAACTCTGACCCGACCTGAACCCTGACTCTGACATTACACATTTACAGTTGAAGTCGGAAGTTTACATACACCTTAGCCAAATACATTTCAACTCAGTTTTTCACAATTCCTGACATTTAATCCTAGTAACAATTCCCTGTCTTAAGTCAGTTAGGATCACCACTTTATTTTAAGAATGTGAAATGTCAGAATAATAGTAGAAAATTATTTTTTTCAGCTTTCATTTCTTTACTCACAATCCCAGTGGGTCAGAAGTTACTAATACACTCAATTAGTATTTGGTAGCATTGCCTTTAAATTGTTAACTTGGGTCAAATGTTTTCGGTGTCCTTCCACAAGCTTCCCTCAATAAGTTGGGTGAATTTTGGCCCATTCCTCCTGACAGAGCTGGTGTAACTGAGTCAGGTTTGTAGGCCTCCTTGCTCATACACGCTTTTTCAGTTCTGCCCACACATTTTCTACGGGATTGAGGTCAGGGCTTTGTGATGGCCACTCCAATACCTTGACTTTGTTGTCCTGAAGCCATTTTGCCACAACTTTGGAAGTATGCTTGGGGTCATTGTCCATTTGGAAGACCCATTTGCGACCCAGCTTTAACTTCCTGACTGATGTCTTCAGATGTTGCTTCAATACATCCACATGATTTTCCGTCCTCATGATGCCATCTATTTTGTGAAGTCCCTCCTGCATCAAAGTACCCCAACAAGATGATGCTGCCACCCCCGTGCTTCACGGCTGGGATGGTGTTCTTCGGCTTGCAAGCCTCCACCTTTTTCCTCCAAACATAACAATGGTCTTTATGGCCAAACAGTTCTATTTTTGTTTCAGCAGACCAGAGGACATTTCTCCAAAAGTACGATCTTTGTCCCCATGTGCAGTTGCAAACCGTAGTCTGGCTTTTTATGGCAGTTTTGGAGCAGTGGCTTCTTCCTTGCTGAGCGGCCTTTCAGGTTATGTCGATATAGGACTCGTTTGACTGTGGATATAGATACTTTTGTACCTGTTTCCTCCAGCATCTTCACGGGGTCCTTTGCTGTTGTTCTGGGATTGATTTGCACTTTTTGCACCAAAGCACGTTCATCTCTAGGAGACAGAACGCGTCTCCTTCCTGAGCGGTATGACGGCTGCGTGGTCCCATGGTGTTTATACTTGCATGCTGTTGTTTGTACAGAAGAACGTGGTACCTTCAGGCGTTTGGAAATTGCTCCCAAGGATGAACCAGACTTGTGGAGGTCTACAATTTTTTCTGAGGTCTTGGCTGATTTCTTTTGACTTTCCCATGATGTCAAGCATAGAGGTACTGAGTTTGAAGGTAGACCTTGAAATACATCCACAGGTACACCTCCAATTGACTCAAATGATGTCAATTAGCCCATCAGAAGCTTCTAAAGCCATGACATAATTTTCTGGAATTTTCCAAGCTGTTTAAAGGCAGTCAACTTAGTGTATGTAAACTTCTGACCCACTGGAATTGTGATACAGTGAATTATAGGTAAAATAATCTGTCTTTAAACAATTGTTGGAAAAATGACTTGTGTCATGAACAAAGTAGATGTCCTAACCGACTTGCCAAAACTATAGTTTGTTAACAAGAAATTTGTGGAGTGGTCGAAAAACGAGTTTTAATGACTCCAACCTAAGTGTATGTAAACTTCCGACTTCAACTGTGTCCCCACCACAACTGATCCCAGAGGACCTGCTTCCTTTTTTCCGTTTGGAGGAGTAGTTCAACTTAAAAAAAAATTGAATTATTTTAACACAGTATTACATGGCAGAAATACACATTAAATGGTACTCGGACATATCTGTTATACATGATTTGGTATTTTGGGTCCTAACTATCGCAGATTGTGAGCTTTTAATCCCACCCCTCCGCTACTCTCAGTCTATCACATCCTCTCCTGTTTCCCACCCAGCGCTGTAGACTGCCCTCTCCTGTTTCACACCCAGCGCCGTAGACTGCCCTCTCCTGTTTCCCCCCCAGCGCCGTAGACTGCCCTCTCCTGTTTCCCACCCAGCGCCGTAGACTGCCCTCTCCTGTTTCCCACCCAGCGCCGTAGACTGCCCTCACCTGTTTCCCACCCAGCGCCGTAGACTGCCCTCTCCTGTTTCCCACCCAGCGCCGTAGACTGCCCTCTCCTGTTTCCCACCCAGCGCCGTAGACTGCCCTCTCCTGTTTCCCACCCAGCGCCGTAGACTGCCCTCTCCTGTTTCCCACCCAGCGCCGTAGACTGCCCTCTCCTGTTTCCCACCCAGCGCCGTAGACTGCCCTCTCCTGTTTCCCCCCCAGCGCCGTAGACTGCCCTCTCCTGTTTCCCCCCCAGCGCCGTAGACTGCCCTCTCCTGTTTCCCCCCCAGCGCCGTAGACTGCCCTCTCCTGTTTCCCACCCAGCGCCGTAGACTGCCCTCTCCTGTTTCCCACCCAGCGCCGTAGACTGCCCTCTCCTGTTTCCCCCCCAGCGCCGTAGACTGCCCTCTCCTGTTTCCCACCCAGCGCCGTAGACTGCCCTCTCCTGTTTCCACATTTTAAGTTACTTATTCTCAAATGCATTAAAAAACACATTTTCCTCATCAATCTACACACAATAAATACCTCATAATGACAAAGCAAAAACAGGTTTTTGATAAACAAGATTCTCAGGTCTGATGAAACTAAGATTGAATACTTGGTCCTGATTGCCAAGCGTCACTTCTGGAGGAAACCAGGCACTGCTCATCACCTGGCCAATGCCATCCCTACGGTGAAGCATGGTGGTGGCAGCATCATGCTGTGGGGGATGTTTTTCTGAGGCAGGGATTGTAATGTATTATACTGTGCTTTACCCTTCTGTACTGTGCTGTAATGTACTGTACTGTGATCTAGTGTACCGTGCTCTAGTGTACTGTACGGTGCTCTACTGTAATGTACTATACTGTGCTCTACTCTGCCATGCTCTAGTGTACCGTGCTCTACTGTACTGTGCTCTAGTGTACTGTACGGTGCTCCTCGTCTAGTGTGCTCTATCTAACCACATGTGTTCTTAAACTTGTCATGGTCTCAACTCTCTGGGTTCAATTTCCTGGTGTATAAATCTTGGTCTAGGCTCCTGGATATTACCTTCATCTTTGGTTTACAAACCATAGGCAACCCAATTTGAAGAAGACAATGTGCTCTGATCATTGGCTGATCCCTCCCAACCCATAGGAACCCCCACCCAGTTGACTACTTTTAAATGGTGGAAGCCCTCAATGTTAATTTCTTTACTAAAATGAGTTATATCCATTTAGAGTCCTCCATTTATCTCTGATAGACATGACACCAAAACGGCAGTTATTTTGCCAAAATAAAGATGGGTAAGTATTTAACAACATAATTGGTTGCATAAGTAATTCAATCAATTAACAAGTTTGAGATTCATACAATCAGTATTTGAACATTTTGCAGAGAATAATAGAGATATTTCTCAAATTAAATTGAGAGGTTTGGGAAATCGGGGGGGATAAATAATATTTTTTACTATTGTTAATTTGGTATGAAAATAAAATTTCTGTTCTAAATTAATGATCAGCATGGGTCTTATTTTAATTGTAACTGTTTCGAGAGTGACACATTTAGTGGGCTGGTCAGGAATCCAGGTGCATTTTTCAAATATGCAATACATTGGGGAAGAAAGTAAAAGTGCAATATGTGCCATGTAAGAAAGCTAACGTTTAAGTTCCTTGCTCAGAACATGAGAACATATGAAAGCTGGTGGTTCTTTTTAACATGAGTCTTCAATATTCCCAGGTAAGAAGTTTTAGGTTGTAGGAATTATAGTATATGTGTGAGTAGTATATACAGCGCCTTCGGAAAGTATTCAGACCTTGACTTTTTCCACATTTTTGTTACGTTACAGCCTTATTCTGAAATTGATTAAAAAAAAAATAATAATAATTCTCTGTCTACACGCACTACCCCATAATGACGAAGCAAAAACAGAGGTCACCATGTCCTTAGTCGTTGTAGTAGGTTTCCTTTGTTCTGGAAGTGTCTGTTTAGAATGGATACATCAGACGTTCCAATGGTCGTTTGATAGAGAAATGTTCTTTTCTTGTCTTCGGTTGAGTTTCCTAGAGGTTTCCCTCTAAAACTCTAGAGGGTCTTACCATTTTCTGGTCTGGTAGAGTAACTATTTTACACGTGTAGCCACAGCTCCACGCTTTCTGGTCTAGTAGTTTTAAACCATTTGTGATGTCCGGCTTACCATCCGTATACTGGTCTAATGTACATTTCGTTAGGAGTCCTTTTGTAAGCACTCTGGGGAGAAACGGGTGTTCCATCCTTTTGGCATAATGTCTGTGTTCACGTGGGCATGGTTACTGACTGGGTAAAACTTTACATGAAAAAACATTCTCATTTACAAGGCAAAAATCACATTTCATCTTCTGACAGTTTCATATTTAATCATATACGTTTGACAACATTTAGATGTAACTCTGACATATACAGTGGGGAGAACAAGTATTTGATACACTGACGATTTTGCAGGTTTTCCTACTTACAAAGCATGTAGAGGTCTGTAATTTATATCATAGGTACACTTCAACTGTGAGAGACGGAATCTAAAACAAAAATCCAGAAAATCACATTGTATGATTTTTAAGTAATTCCTTTGCATTTTATTGCATGACATAAGTATTAGTAACACACTACTAAACCATACTTGTTCTCCCCACTGTACATTGTGAAAGCTCTTAAAGTTACGATGTTTCCGTTATAACGTCTTTAATGGTATCACAAAATCACAAATGATACAACATAATCATTGTTTGGATCCCCACCGACCATTTCCCACATTCTTTATGTTAGGTGTATTGTTTCATTATCCACTTTTCGATGTTGAAGTTCTTTGAGCAAGAATCTCTCTATACCACTCAGACATTCCAATCTTGGATACTGAGAGTTAGAAATCATTTACGACTGGTTAAGTCATAAAACCAACCCAACTTTCCCCCCCTTCGAGTCTCATAGCAAAGGGTCTGAATACTTATGCAAATAAGGTATTTCTATTTTTTTTGTTTTAATAAATGTGCAAACATTTCTAAGTTTGGGGAAAATAGGATATTAATTTGCATTTTTTTGTAATGTACTCAAAGTTACTCCAGCGCTGTCGAGTAGCTGTTCAAATGTATTTTTAGATTTGTTTTGTAACTGAAAATAAAGTCGACCCATTGAAAAATTTGACTCATTTCTCCTCTGTTTTGCAGACTGTGCAGTGAACGTTCACAGGAGTTGTCGGACGCTACTAGCTGAGTGTAACAGCAGCAAGAACAAGGTATGTGTACAATGGTCTGCACCCCTGAGTACTTTTATTTATTCACACCTACTCATTTACATCCCAACTGGCTTGCACTTACAAGCAAGTATGTCCTTTTGTTTTGCCAATGCTACCGTCTAAGTTGTTCTCTCCCTCCAATTTAACATGGTCCATGTCTTTGCTTTGTTCCAGCGCCTTCAGAAAGTAGTCACACCATTTTACTTTTTCCACATTTTGTTGTAAAGTGGGATTCAAATTGACTTATTTTTTTGTCAGTGGAAGACAAATTATTATATTTTGTATTAAAAAATAATAATGATAATAAAAATATATATATAAAAATAAATAAATATATATATATATATATATATATACACTGCTCAAAAAAATAAAGGGAACACCAAAATAACACATCCTAGATCTGAATGAATGAAATATTCTTAAAATACTTTTTTCTTTACATAGTTGAATGTGCTGACAACAAAATCACACAAAAATTATCAATGGAAATCAAATTTATCAACCCATGGAGGTCTGGATTTGGAGTCACACTCAAAATTAAAGTGGAAAACCACACTACAGGCTGATCCAATTTTGATGTAATGTCCTTAAAAAAAGTCAAAATGAGGCTCAGTAGTGTGTGTGGCCTCCACGTGCCTGTATTGACCTCCCTACAACGCCTGGGCATGCTCCTGATGAGGTGGCGGATGGTCTCCTGAGGGATCTCCTCCCAGACCTGGACTAAAGCATCCGCCAACTCCTGGACAGTCTGTGGTGCAACGTGGCGTTGGTGGATGGAGCGAGCCATGTCCCAGATGTGCTCAATTGGATTCAGGTCTGGGGAACGGGCGGGCCAGTCCATAGCTTCAATGCCTTCCTCTTGCAGGAACTGCTGACACACTCCAGCCACATGAGGTCTAGCATTGTCTTGCATTAGGAGGAACCCAGGGCCAACCGCACCAGCATATGGTCTCACAAGGGGTCTGAGGATCTCATCTCGGTACCTAATGGCAGTCAGGCTACCTCAGGCGAGCCCATGTAGGGCTGTGCGGCCCCCTAAAGAAATGCCACCCCACACCATGACTGACCCACCGCCAAACCGGTCATGCTGGAGGATGTTGCAGGCAGCAGAACGTTCTCCACGGCGTCTCCAGACTGTCACGTCTGTCACATGTGCTCAGTGTGAACCTGCTTTCATCTGTGAAGAGCACAGGGCGCCAGTGGCAAATTTGCCAATCTTGGTGTTCTCTGGCAAATGCCAAACTTCCTGCACGGTGTTGGGCTTTAAGCACAACCCCCACCTGTGGACGTCGGGCCCTCATACCACCCTCATGGAGTATGTTTCTGACCGTTTGAGCAGACACATGCACATTTGTGGCCTGCTGGAGGTCATTTTGCAGGGCTCTGGCAGTGCTCCTCCTTGCACAAAGGCGGAGGTAGCGGTCCTGATGCTGGGTTGTTGCCCTCCTACGGCCTCCTCCACGTCTCCTGATGTACTGGCCTGTCTCCTGGTAGCGTCTCCATGCTCTGGACACTACGCTGACAGACACAGCAAACCTTCTTGCCACAGCTCGCATTGATGTGCCATCCTGGATGAGCTGCACTACCTGAGCCACTTGTGTGGGTTGTAGACTCCGTCTCATGCTACCACTAGAGTGAAAGCACCGCCAGCATTCAAAAGTGACCAAAACATCAGCCAGGAAGCATAGGAACTGAGAAGTGGTCTGTGGTCACCACCTGCAGAACCACTCCTTTATTGGGGGTGACTTGCTAATTGCCTATAATTTCCATCTGTTGTCTATTCCATTTGCACAACAGCATGTGAAATTTATTGTCAATCAGTGTTGCTTCCTAAGTGGACAGTTTGATTTCACAGAAGTGTGATTGACTTGGAGTTACATTGTGTTGTTTAAGTGTTCCCTTTATTTTTTTGAGCAGTGTATATATACATGGAAAATAATACACTATCTTGCTTAGATAAATGTTCAACCCCCTGAGTCAATACATGTTAGTCACCTTTGGCTGTGATTACAGCTCTGAGTCTTTCTGGGTAATTCTCTAAGAGCTTTCCACACCTGGATTGGGAAACATTTGGCCATTATGCCTTTCAAAATTCTTCAAGCTCTGTCAAATTGGTTGTTGAACATTGCTAGAGAACCATTTTCAGGTCGTTCCATATATTTTCTATCAAGTTTAAGTAAAAACTGTAATTTGCCAACTCAGGAACATTCACTGTGTTATTGGTAAGCAACTCCAGTGTAGATTTGGCCTTGTGTTTTAGGTTATTGTCCTGCTGAAAGGTGAATTAATCTCCCCAGTGTCTGATGGAAAGCAGAATGAACCAGGTTTTCCTCTAGGATTTTGTCTGTGCTTAGCTCCATTCAGTTTATTTTTTATCCTGATAAACTCCCCAGTCCTTAATGATTACAAGCATACCCATAACAATATGCTTGAAAATGTGGAGAGTGGTACTTAGTAATGTGTTGTATTGGGTTTGCCCCAACTGTATTCAGGAAAAATAGTTAATTATTTTGATATTTTGCATTACTTTAGTGCCTTGTTGCAAACAGGATGCATATTACGGAATATTTGTTTTCTGTACAGTCTTCCTTTTTCACTTTGTCAATTAGGTTAGTATTGTGGAGTAACTACAATGTTGTTGATCCATCCTCAGTTTTCTCCTGTCACAGCCATTAAACTCTGTAACTGTTTTAAAGTCACCATTGGCCTCATGGTGAAATCGCTGAGCGGTTTCCTTCCTCTCCGGCAACTGAGTTGGGAAGGTCACCTGTATCTTTGTAGTGACTGGGTGTTTTGATACACCATCCAAAGTGTAGTTAATAACTTCCCCATGCTCAAAGGGGTATTCAATGTCTGCTTTTTTAAATGTTTTACCCATCTACCAATAGGTGCATTGGAAAAACCTCACTGGTCTTTGTGGTTGAATCTGTGTTTGAAATTCACTGCTGGACTGAGGGACCTTACAATTATCTTTGGTACAGAGATTATGTAGTCATTCAAAAATCGTGTTAAACACTATTATTGAGAGTGAGTCCACATTACACCATTTTTATTTTTATTCCCAGCCCCCGTCCCCGCAGGAGGCCGTCATTGTAATTAAGAATTTGTTCTTAACTGACTTCCCTACTTAAATAAAGGTTAAATAAAACAATTGTAACTTATAATAAAACAAAAACACGTTTGTACTCCTGAGCTTATTTAGGCTTGCCATAACAATGGGGTTGAATACTTATTGACTCAAGACATTTTTTTCCTCCCATTTTTAATACATTTTGTAAAAATTTGTAAAAATAATTCCACTGGTATTTTGGGGTATGGTGTGTAGGCTAGTGACACATCTCAATTTAGTAAATTTAAAATTCAGTCTGTAACATAAACATTTAGATAAAATCTAGGGTTGTGAATACACTCTGAAGGCACTGTATATAATCTTACGCTTGAAACTTGTGTTTTTCTCCTGATAGAAGGATTCTCTGCATAGGACCTCCACAACAGTGTCGCCGAACCTCGGTGAGCGGAAAAAATACACACACACACACACACACACACACACACACACACACACACACACACACACACACACACACACCTGTTTTTTAAAATCCTCGTGGGGACCTAAAAACCCCTAACCTAACCTTAACCATTACCTCTATTGTAACTCTAAACCCCTAAGCTTAAAATAGCCTTTGTCCTCCTGGGGATGTGGGAAATGTCCCCACGAGGGAGAATTTTACTTGTTTTACTATCCTTGTGGGGACTTCTGGGGATTTCAGGTCCCCACAAGGTTAGAACAAGAACACACACATGCTAACTTTTCGCCCCTTCAAAGCTACAACATTGGAATGATCACATGAACAAGATCTCCCATCATTGATAGAGATCTCCCCTCTCCTCTCCCCATTGCCCCTCTCCTCTCCCCATTGCCCCTCTCCTCTCCCCATTGCCCCTCTCCTCTCCCCATTCCCTCTCTCCTCTCCCCATTCCCTCTCTCCTCTCCCCATTCCCTCTCTCCTCTCCCCATTCCCTCTCTCCTCTCCCCATTCCCTCTCTCCTCTCCCCATTCCCTCTCTCCTCTCCCCATTCCCTCTCTTCCCCCCATTCCCTCTCTTCTCCCCATTCCCCCTCGCCCCTCTCCTCTCCCCATTTCCCCTCGCCCCTCTCCTCTCCCCATTTCCCCTCGCCCCTCTCCTCTCCCCATTTCCCCTCTTCTCCCCTCTCCTATCCACATTCCCTCTCTCCCCTCCTGTCGCAATTCTCTTCTCTCCTCTTGTCCCTCTCTCCCCTCTCCTCCTGTCCCAATTCTCTTCTCCTCTCCCCATTCCCTCTCCCATACTTTCTCCCCCCCATACTCCTCCTCCCCCCCGTACTCTCTTCTCCTCCTCCCCCCCGTACTCTCTTCTCCTCCTCCCCCCCGTACTCTCTTCTCCCCATTCTCACTCCTCCTCGGCTTGGCATCCATAGGCAACAAACCGATTGGCTCAACTGACCAATAACAGGGCAGAGTGCAGGCTGTCTCCATCCCAACCAGAAATAGACCGGTCCTGGAGATGGGTTGGAGACAGTTATATAGCCTCTGTTTGTTTACCTCCACCATGCTGCCCTGTGTTTGGTCAGCCCTGTTTTTGCCTATGGATGCAAGGGAGGAGAGGAGGGAAGGAACATGGGAGACAGAGAGGGGTGACAACGAGGAGGCAAGGGAGGAGAGGAGATGGACAAGGAAGTAGAAGGAAAGACAAGTCACGTGATCTGATGGCGAACACCTGATGGCACTTCATGTGTTCGCTAACGGATCACATGACTTGTATGCTCTGTGATTGGACAATACAGACCACAAGACTCATGGTTAGTGTAAGTTTTGGTGCTTTTTTATTTTTTTTTATTATTATTATATATTTATTTTTTGTTAAAATTTATCCCATTTTCTCCCCAATTTTCGTGGTATCCAATCGCTAGTAATTACTATCTTGTCTCATCGCTACAACTCCCGTACGGGCTCGGGAGAGACGAAGGTCGAAAGCCAACCAAGTACAACCCAACCGAAGTACAACCCAACCAAGCCGCACTGCTTCTTAACACAGCGCGCCTCCAACCCGGAAGCCAGCCGCACCAATGTGTCGGAGGAAACACCGTGTACCTGGCCCCCTTGGTTAGCGCGCACTGCGCCCGGCCCGCCACAGGAGTCGCTGGAGCGCGATGAGACATGGATATCCCTACCGGCCAAACCCTCCCTAACCCGGACGACGCTATGCCAAATGTGCGTCGCCCCACGGACCTCCCGGTCGCGGCCGGCTGCGACAGAGCCTGGGCGCGAACTCAGAGACTCTGGTGGCGCAGCTAGCACTGCGATGCAGTGCCCTAGACCACTGCGCCACCCGGGAGGCCCAGTTTTGGTGCTTTTTAAAACAAACTGACGGTAAAAAGACTTTCTCAACACAGAGGTTAAAAAATGGGCACTACAACATACGAGTTGTTTTACAATCTCAGTAGAAAATAGAACGTTGCACAGTTAAAATCGCTAATATTTGATAGCACCACGTGTTACTAGGATTGAGAATCCACGCCCGGAACCCCGTCGTTGCCGCCGGGCAGGGGAGAATGGACAGCTTTTCACTTAAGGCTTCAAGTTATTTGAGATGTTACAAGTGGGAGCTCTTGGCTCTTGACTTTATACACTCTTTCCCCAAACATCAGATCTCAAAACATCACAAATATTTTTTATTAAAATGTTTTGGCTTTGGAAACATGAAACATTGTCAATTTATGTAAAAAATACAAATAAAAACTTTTTTTTTTTTTTTAAGAAACTCATCTGGTTTAAAAAAGTTAACATTAATGCATAGATTCTCATATTGGCCCTTTACAAATCTCTGTTCGGTTTTAAGTTTCTGGTGTTTTCTCGAATGCCAGTGCTAGCCTTTTTTAAAACCTCTGACGTGTGTTTTGTGTGTACGAGCGAGCCGACAGACTCCAGGAAGGTATTGGTGTATTCGGAGCACTTTAATTTTTCCACATTTTGTTACATTACAGCCTTATTCTAAAATGTATTAAATGTTAAACACAATGACAAAGCCCATTTATAAAAAATAAATAAAAAAAAGACTCACATTTTACATAAGTATTCAGACCCTTTATTCAGTACTTTGTTGAAGCACCTTTGGCAGCGATTACAGCCTTGAGTCTTCTTGGGTATGACGCTACAAGCTTGGCACACCTGTATTTGGGGAGTTTCTCCCATTCTTCTCTGCAGATCCTCTCAATCTCTGTCAGGTTGGATGGGTATGGCTGCACAGCTATTTTCAAGTCTCTCCAGAGATGTTAGATCGGGTTCAAGTCCAGGCACTGGCTGGGCCCACTCAAGGACATTCAGAGTCTTGTCCTGAAGCCACTTCTGAGTTTATCTTGTGTGTGTGTTTAGGGTCGTTGTCCTGTTGGAAGGTTGAACCTTCGCCCCCAGTCTGAGGTCTCCAGAGTATAAGATCAGGAGTCCGGTGCTATATATATAAATCCCTGTGTGTTGTCTCTGTGACTTCAGCATCGTCCCTTCTGAAGCAGTATCACCTCCTGTTCTTCTACCAGACAGACACTATGGAACTACTGTAGCAGTTAACAAAGGGGTTGACAGGGCCAGACCTCCCTGCAATGTCCAGGGGGCCCTCGTGGGGTCTGTTTGGGCTGCAATGTCCAGGGGGCCCTCGTGGGGTCTGTCTGGGCTGCAATGTCCAGGGGGCCCTCGTGGGGTCTGTCTGGGCTGCAATGTCCAGGGGGCCCTCGTGGGGTCTGTCTGGGCTGCAATGTCCAGGGGGCCCTCGTGGGGTCTGTCTGGGCTGCAATGTCCAGGGGGCCCTCGTGGGGTCTGTCTGGGCTGCAATGTCCAGGGGGCCCTCGTGGGGTCTGTCTGGGCTGCAATGTCAGGGGTCCCTCATGGGGTCTGTCTGGGCTGCAATGTCAGGGGGCCCTCGTGGGGCCTGTCTGGGTGCTGATGCACAGAGAGACAACCTCACCAGTCACTTCCTGCAGGGCTCAGTGTAGAGCCTGACTGCAGCATTACTGGGGGCCAGCAGTGCTCTAACCATCTCTCATGTCTTCCCAGCCCTGAGGGATCGGGACCAGTCTTCTTCGGCCCTTGATTGTCCCTTCGGTACTCCGCGCATCCCAGGCATGACCCTCACCCCGCGGGGACCCAGTGCTCAGCCTGCCTCAGCCGCCTTCAACAGCTCTTCCTCCAGCCACACTGCTGCAGCCAGCCTCAACCACAGCCACAACAGCCGCACCGGGTTAGTAGCAAGAACAACTAGCCACCTGGACAATTAATCAATAGGCTACACAAACTATGCTGCTGGTCAATGGGTTTATGGTTCATAGAACCAACAATTCTGCAAAAATATTGTGTAACTAATCACCGAAAAATGACTATAGAGGGCAGTGTCTGTCAGGAGTGTCCTGTTTATTGTCCCAACTCTACTCTGTAGTTATAGGCTCTATACAGCACTGTTCTATGTCAGCTGTACTAGTTATAGGCTCTATACATCACTGTTCTATGTCAGCTGTACTAGTTATAGGCTCTATACAGCACTGTTCTATGTCAGCTGTACTAGTTATAGGCTCTATACAGCACTGTTCTATGTCAGCTGTACTAGTTATAGGCTCTATACAGCACTGTTCTATGTCAGCTGTACTAGTTATAGGCTCTATACAGCACTGTTCTATGTCAGCTGTACTAGTTAGAACAGTGCTGTATAGAACCTATATGTTACCGGTAGTAGTTACAGGCTCTATACATCACTGTCCTATGTCAGCTGTACTAGTTATAGGCTCTATACATCACTGTTCTATGTCAGCTGTACTAGTTATAGGCTGTATACATCACTGTCCTATGTCAGCTGTACTAGTTATAGGCTCTATACATCACTGTTCTATGTCAGCTGTACTAGTTATAGGCTCTATACATCACTGTTCTATGTCAGCTGTACTAGTTATAGGCTCTATACATCACTGTTCTATGTCAGCTGTACTAGTTATAGGCTCTATACATCACTGTTCTATGTCAGCTGTACTAGTTATAGGCTCTATACATCACTGTTCTATGTCAGCTGTACTAGTTATAGGCTCTATACATCACTGTTCTGTCAGCTGTACTAGTTATAGGCTCTATACAGCACTGTTCTAGATCACCGTAGTAGTTATAGGCTCTATACATCACTGTTCTATGTCAGCTGTACTAGTTATAGGCTCTATACATCACTGTTCTATGTCAGCTGTACTAGTTATAGGCTCTATACATCACTGTTCTGTCAGCTGTACTAGTTATAGGCTCTATACAGCACTGTTCTAGATCACCGTAGTAGTTATAGGCTCTATACATCACTGTTCTATGTCAGCTGTACTAGTTATAGGCTCTATACATCACTGTTCTATGTCAGCTGTACTAGTTATAGGCTCTATACATCACTGTTCTATGTCAGCTGTACTAGTTATAGGCTCTATACATCACTGTTCTATGTCAGCTGTACTAGTTATAGGCTCTATACATCACTGTTCTATGTCAGCTGTACTAGTTATAGGCTCTATACATCACTGTTCTGTCAGCTGTACTAGTTATAGGCTCTATACATCACTGTTCTGTCAGCTGTACTAGTTATAGGCTCTATACATCACTGTTCTATGTCAGCTGTACTAGTTATAGGCTCTATACATCACTGTTCTATGTCAGCTGTACTAGTTATAGGCTCTATACATCACTGTTCTATGTCAGCTGTACTAGTTATAGGCTCTATACATCACTGTTCTGTCAGCTGTACTAGTTATAGGCTCTATACAGCACTGTTCTAGATCACCGTAGTAGTTATAGGCTCTATACATCACTGTTCTATGTCAGCTGTACTAGTTATAGGCTCTATACATCACTGTTCTATGTCAGCTGTACTAGTTATAGGCTCTATACATCACTGTTCTGTCAGCTGTACTAGTTATAGGCTCTATACAGCACTGTTCTAGATCACCGTAGTAGTTATAGGCTCTATACATCACTGTTCTATGTCAGCTGTACTAGTTATAGGCTCTATACATCACTGTTCTATGTCAGCTGTACTAGTTATAGGCTCTATACATCACTGTTCTATGTCAGCTGTACTAGTTATAGGCTCTATACATCACTGTTCTATGTCAGCTGTACTAGTTATAGGCTCTATACATCACTGTTCTATGTCAGCTGTACTAGTTATAGGCTCTATACATCACTGTTCTGTCAGCTGTACTAGTTATAGGCTCTATACAGCACTGTTCTAGATCACCGTAGTAGTTATAGGCTCTATACATCACTGTTCTATGTCAGCTGTACTAGTTATAGGCTCTATACATCACTGTTCTATGTCAGCTGTACTAGTTATAGGCTCTATACATCACTGTTCTATGTCAGCTGTACTAGTTATAGGCTCTATACATCACTGTTCTATGTCAGCTGTACTAGTTATAGGCTCTATACAGCACTGTTCTATGTCAGCTGTACTAGTTATAGGCTCTATACATCACTGTTCTATGTCAGCTGTACTAGTTATAGGCCTATATCATGTTACATGTCGCTGACTAGGTTATAGGCTCTATACATCACTGTTCTATGTCAGCTGTACTAGTTATAGGCTCTATACATCACTGTTCTATGTCACTGGTACTAGTTATAGGCTCTATAACATCACTGTTCTATGTCAGCTGTACTAGTTATAGGCTCTATACATCACTGTTCTGATGTCAGCTGTACTAGTTATAGGCTCTATACAGCACTGTTCTATGTCAGCTGTACTAGTTATAGGCTCTATACAGCACTGTTCTATGTCCAGCTGTAACTAGTTTAGGCTCTATACATCACTGTTCTATGTCGACTGTACTAGTTATAGGCTCTATACATCACTGTTCTATGTCAGCTGTACTAGTTATAGGCTCTATACAATCACTGTTTCTATGTCAGCTGTACTAGTATAGGCTCTATACATCACTGTTCTATGTCAGCTGTACTAGTTATAGGCTCTATACATCACTGTTCTGTCAGCTGTACTAGTTATAGGCTCTATACAGCACTGTTCTATGTCAGCTGTACTAGTTATAGGCTCTATACAGCACTGTTCTATGTCAGCGTACTAGTTATAGGCTCTATACTATCACTGTTCTATGTCAGCTGTACTAGTTATAGGCTCTATACATGCGCTGTTCTATGTCAGCTGTACTAGTTATAGGCTCTATACATCACTGTTCTATGTCACTGTACTAGTTAGGCTACTATACAGGCACTGTTCTATGTCAGCTGTACTAGTTATAGGCTCTATACATCATGTTCTATGTCAGCTGTAACTAGTGTATAGGCTCTATACATCACTGTTCTATGTCAGCTGTACTAGTTATAGGCTCTATACATCACTGTTTCTATGTCAGCTGTACTAGTTATAGGCTCTAGACATCACTGTTCTTAGATCAGCCTGTAAGCTAGGTTATAGGCTCTATACATCACTGTTCTATGTCAGCTGTACTAGTTATAGG
>NC_052316.1:44390910-44465323 GCF_016432855.1 Salvelinus namaycush | reverse complement strand
GGGGTCTCTACTGTCATGCGGGGGGTCTCTACTGGTCATGCGGGGGGGTCTCTACTGGTCATGCGGGGGGGTCTCTACTGGTCATGCGGGGGGGTCTCTACTGTCATGCGGGGGGGGTCTCTACTGGTCATGCGGGGGGGTCTCTACTGGTCATGCGGGGGGGTCTCTACTGGTCATGCGGGGGGGTCTCTACTGGTCATGCGGGGGGGTCTCTACTGGTCATGCGGGGGGGGTCTCTACTGGTCATGCGGGGGGGGTCTCTACTGGTCATGCGGGGGGGTCTCTACTGGTCATGCGCGGGGGGGTCTCTACTGGTCATGCGGGGGGGTCTCTACTGGTCATGCGGGGGGGTCTCTACTGGTCATGCGGGGGGGTCTCTACTGGTCATGCGGGGGTCTCTACTGGTCATGCGGGGGGGTCTCTACTGGTCATGCGGGGGGGTCTCTACTGGTCATGCGGGGGGGGTCTCTACTGGTCATGCGGGGGGGTCTCTACTGGTCATGCGGGGGGGTCTCTACTGGTCATGCGGGGGGGGGTCTCTACTGGTCATGCGGGGGGGGTCTCTACTGGTCATGCGGGGGGGGTCTCTACTGGTCATGCGGGGGGGGTCTCTACTGGTCATGCGGGGGGGGTCTCTACTGGTCATGCGGGGGGGGTCTCTACTGGTCATGCGGGGGGGGTCTCTACTGGTCATGCGGGGGGGGTCTCTACTGGTCATGCGGGGGGGGTCTCTACTGGTCATGCGGGGGGGGTCTCTACTGGTCATGCGGGGGGGGGGTCTCTACTGGTCATGCGGGGGGGGGGTCTCTACTGGTCATGCGGGGGGGGGGTCTCTACTGGTCATGCGGGGGGGGGGTCTCTACTGGTCATGCGGGGGGGGTCTCTACTGGTAATGCGGGGGGGGGTCTCTACTGGTCATGCGGGGGGGGGGTCTCTACTGGTCATGCGGGGGGGGGTCTCTACTGGTCATGCGGGGGGGGTCTCTACTGGTCATGCGGGGGGGTCTCTACTGGTCATGCGGGGGGGTCTCTACTGGTCATGCGGGGGGGTCTCTACTGGTCATGCGGGGGGGTCTCTACTGGTCATGCGGGGGCGTCTCTACTGGTCATGCGGGGGCGTCTCTACTGGTCATGCGGGGGCGTCTCTACTGGTCATGCGGGGGGGCGTCTCTACTGGTCATGCGGGGGGGTCTCTACTGGTCATGCGGGGGGGGTCTCTACTGGTCATGCGGGGGGGGTCTCTACTGGTCATGCGGGGGGGGTCTCTACTGGTCATGCGGGGGGGGTCTCTACTGGTCATGCGGGGGGGGTCTCTACTGGTCATGCGGGGGGGGTCTCTACTGGTCATGCGGGGGGGGGTCTCTACTGGTCATGCGGGGGGGGTCTCTACTGGTCATGCGGGGGGGGGTCTCTACTGGTCATGCGGGGGGGGTCTCTACTGGTCATGCGGGGGGGGTCTCTACTGGTCATGCGGGGGGGGTCTCTACTGGTCATGCGGGGGGGGTCTCTACTGGTCATGCGGGGGGGGTCTCTACTGGTCATGCGGGGGGGGTCTCTACTGGTCATGCGGGGGGGTCTCTACTGGTCATGCGGGGGGGTCTCTACTGGTCATGCGGGGGGGTCTCTACTGGTCATGCGGGGGGGGTCTCTACTGGTCATGCGGGGGGGGTCTCTACTGGTCATGCGGGGGGGGTCTCTACTGGTCATGCGGGGGGGTCTCTACTGGTCATGCGGGGGGGTCTCTACTGGTCATGCGGGGGGGGTCTCTACTGGTCATGCGGGGGGGGTCTCTACTGGTCATGCGGGGGGGGTCTCTACTGGTCATGCGGGGGGGGTCTCTACTGGTCATGCGGGGGGGTCTCTACTGGTCATGCGGGGGGGGTCTCTACTGGTCATGCGGGGGGGTCTCTACTGGTCATGCGGGGGGGGTCTCTACTGGTCATGCGGGGGGGGTCTCTACTGGTCATGCGGGGGGGTCTCTACTGGTCATGCGGGGGGGTCTCTACTGGTCATGCGGGGGGGTCTCTACTGGTCATGCGGGGGGGTCTCTACTGGTCATGCGGGGGGGTCTCTACTGGTCATGCGGGGGGTCTCTACTGGTCATGCGGGGGGTCTCTACTGGTCATGCGGGGGCGTCTCTACTGGTCATGCGGGGGCGTCTCTACTGGTCATGCGGGGGCGTCTCTACTGGTCATGCGGGGGCGTCTCTACTGGTCATGCGGGGGCGTCTCTACTGGTCATGCGGGGGGGTCTCTACTGGTCATGCGGGGGGGTCTCTACTGGTCATGCGGGGGGGTCTCTACTGGTCATGCGGGGGGGTCTCTACTGGTCATGCGGGGGGGTCTCTACTGGTCATGCGGGGGGGTCTCTACTGGTCATGCGGGGGGGTCTCTACTGGTCATGCGGGGGGGTCTCTACTGGTCATGCGGGGGGGTCTCTACTGGTCATGCGGGGGGGTCTCTACTGGTCATGCGGGGGGGTCTCTACTGGTCATGCGGGGGGGTCTCTACTGGTCATGCGGGGGGGTCTCTACTGGTCATGCGGGGGGGTCTCTACTGGTCATGCGGGGGGGTCTCTACTGGTCATGCGGGGGGGTCTCTACTGGTCATGCTGGGGGGTCTCTACTGGTCATGTAGTCTTCCAATCTCTGGATCCATTATGCTTTAGTCTAACCAGGCGTACTGGGTTTTCAGACGTTAATGCTCACAGTACATAATATATCCCAACACTTTTATCCAAACACGTCTGCGAGTCATCCTTGCATACATTTTACATACTGGTGGTCCCGGGAATCGAACCGCCACGCTCTAACAACTGAGCTACATAGGACCACTACATGAATGACATGATATTATGTCCAGTAGGTGATATCATCACACTGATACGAGGTCCTGTTTAGTCCATCAGTTAGTGACGAGACACACAGGGTGTTGTTTTAGTAGGGTTGGGGGTTTATTCCAGGTGGACTACAGAGGGACACACCAACACGGGGCCAGGAGACTTACAGGAAGGAGTGAGCCAGAAAACGCTCCAGAGCCGGCGTGGTGGAAGGCTCTATACCTACTGCTAGGAAAATCCCCCTAAGGGTTGTGTGATCTTTGTATTCTCTACAATAAGAGTTACAGGTACAATTGAAGGACAAAGAAGAGGGAAGATTCAGATATTTAAAATCCTATAAATTAACAATGACATCTTTAACACAAATGTGAAGAAATAAAGTGTACTTCCAGTGCTTAATAAAGTGTACTTCCAGTGCTTAATAAAGTGTACTTCCAGTGTTTAATAAAGTGTACTTCCAGTGCTTAATAAAGTGTACTTCCAGTGCTTAATAAAGTGTACTTCCAGTGCTTAATAAAGTGTACTTCCAGTGCTTAATAAAGTGTACTTCCAGTGCTTACAGGTACAGGTACAATTGAAGGACAAAGAGAGGGAAGATTCAGATATTTAAAATCCTATAAATTAACAATGACATCTTTTTAACACAAATGTGAAGAAATAAAGTGTACTTCCAGTGCTTAATAAAGTGTACTTCCAGTGCTTAATAAAGTGTACTTCCAGTGCTTAATAAAGTGTACTTCCAGTGCTTAATAAAGTGTACTTCCAGTGCTTAATAAAGTGTATTTCCAGTGCTTAATAAAGTGTACTTCCAGTGCTTAATAAAGTGTACTTCCAGTGCTTAATAAAGTGTACTTCCAGTGCTTAATAAAGTGTATTTCCAGTGCTTAATAAAGTGTATTTCCAGTGCTTAATAAAGTGTACTTCCAGTGCTTAATAAATGATGGGTGTGTGTATTGTCTGAATGCTGCTTTACTTGTGATACACAGAACATGTTCTGTCTATGGGTATAGGATTAGATAAGGGCTGGGTGATATGGGCAAAATATAATTTCACTTTTAATATAATATAAATATAATATAATATAATTTCAATTTTTCTAGCTATGACTACAGTGACTAAGTGTGTGCGTGTGACCTACATGACTCTGCGCGCGGTCCTCTCTGTGTCCTCTCTGGTCTCCACATCTGCAGTGGTCAGCAGGACGATGTGGTGTCGGTAGTGACACAGAGCCTTCAGACCAATGAACAGCTGAATACGCAGAGCACACAACTCCATGGTGATGGGAGGACAGGCCTGCGCGCGCACACACACACACACACACACACACACACACACACACACCATTTTTATTACCTGGTGGATGTTAAGTTGGTGAAATTGTAATTACATTGTTATTACCTCACAATTACACTTTTGTATGTTTGGGATGTATTACAATAATCATATTGCTGCTACATGTCAAGTGGATATCCATTGAGAACTGTTTCTTGCAGATATTATGGTCTTACTCTGGGAAACTGACGGGTGGAAGAGGGGCGGTAAGTAGCCACTCACAATGAAGGTTCCACTTTAAATCAAAATTGGGCCTCCCAGCATGTGCAGACCAATCACATTTAGGCTCTCAATTACCATTCCAGAGAGACACTGCTGCCCTGCCTTACAAGGTGCTAGTCAGATTCCACTGTGTCACTGTTGGACACGCACGCATGCAGACACACACTGCACAAAACAACGACACTCTTATCACCAGATGCAACTGTGTAAGTGGCGGTTGCCATTTTGAGCCCTTTCCAGCTCCACCATCTTTGTGAATGTAACGCAGTGATCTGAGCCAAGCAGACAGTTAGTTACCTGTATTTCTGGAGAAGCTCTGATCCACTCTAATGACATCCTGTCTTATTGTGTAGCAGGGCCAATCAGAGCGCAAACAACCGAGGCACAACCAATCACACACGACGGGAAGCCTCAGTCAAAGCATCCTTAAGACCAATAATGAAGATGTCCAAGGCATAGGGGGTAGATATGGTGAAAAGTCCACCAAGCCTGACATAACTAAAAGCTTTCCCGGTAACTCAGATCTATAAAGAGTTCCCTAGGGATCCGGCCGTGGGTCGATCCGTCTTCCATTAGCTAAGGGAAATGTGGTGATCCTCACCTTCATGGTGGTATCGATGTAAGGGTCCTCAGCTCTGGCTGCCACTGCTGCACACCTCACTGAGAAGCACTGGAGAGCATTCCTGAGAAACACAGGTATAAATTAGGGCCCCCTGGGTTTTGTGAGATCATGTGACATGCCTAGATTTGAACCTTTATTTAAAACTTTTTCATCAAACTGTCCACTTTTCTTTTTATGTCACATGGTCCAGCAACCATCCCACAGACAATTGCTTTCATTTTTTGGTGGAATTCTCATTTCTGGACAAAGTTTCAAATAAAGGATAAAATCTTGCTATGTCACATGATTGTGCAAACACTGTAGGGTCGTGTGGTATCCAGATGTTCCTGTACCATACCAGGGTATACAGTATTACCAACCCCCAAAAAGCATATATTAATTACTATATTGAAAATCCCACCGTCAGTATTTAGAAAAATACGGTTTATACCGTATAACGGGGTATCACCGAAGTCAGAGACTAGTCTCATGGACTTCCTTTACCGTCTCGAGAGGCCCAGCCCAGTCCTGTACTTACTTTGTGATGATGTGGAGGAAGAGGTCAGTGAGGACGGCCTGCTGGGCCTTCTCTGGATACTGATAGGCTGAGACCATCTGAACCCCGCCCCTCACGCTGTACAAATAGCCCGTCTTGGGCAGCGAGAAGAAACAGAACAAACACGTCGGCTCCACCCCTCTGCCCCCCTCCACACATACTTCCTGGTTACCTGGTTGTCAGGGAGAGGAGACCAATGGAAGAGAGTGGGATGAGATGTGAAGCAGATGGGAATGTAGAAAATATAGATGCCCCATGTAGTGTATGAGGGACACTTAAAGTTTTAAGTGTCCCTCATACATATGTATTTACACTACATGTTAGTTCCATAGGTAGGGAAAGAGCCATGTATTTAGAGAGTTAGGACATTGAGGTTTCTACATTATGATGCATTTAACATGACACTACACCATTCTATGGCAGCCATGTTAGCTCCATTGTCTCACGTCAGATGGCGTCACTCCTCTGCGACACTCATCCCTCAACCGATCGTTCTCGTAGGACGTGAAACTTCAAATTTGAATAATGAGCATCCGCCATTCAAAAAATGTAAACATAGTCCCTAATTTTGTATATCACTGTGCTCTCATATGACTCTATGAAATAGGCAGAATAACTAGCTAGCTAAATTACTACACACATTGTGACAGTGATTTAATAGTTTGCCATTGTGAAAAAAACGTTTAAAAAAAACAGTGGTTTGTACATCTCCTGTACAAATTGCGTGCCAGGATGTTGGTCGCCAGTGTAGTGACTTGATCAGCTGTGTAGCTAACTGTTGTAGCTAGTTTACTGACACAGTTAGCTAGCTCTTTCTTCACTAACTAACATAAAAAGCTTGCTTAGCCTGTTTAAATTACCCTGAAGTTGTAGACACGCAGCCCCACAATTAAGAAGAAGTGACTTAACAGAAAATCGGTCCATAGATCAGCATGTTTCTCCGCAATTGTATCGTTGAGGTCAGCTGAGCACAGCAGCTAACTCAGGAGGCCGGTGGAATGACTCGAAAAACTGCTTCACGAAAACTCATAACAATGTGAGCATAATTAGCACTACTAGCTAACTACAGTAGCTTGCTAGCCAGCTTTTATTGGAAGTTTTAACATTGTGTGTGCAGCACTAGGTAGGTAGATGATTTCAGCTAACGTTAGCGACCTAATGTTAATGTCGGACAAATTTATGCTAGCTTTCGTGCCCATTGTCAAACTTTAGAAATACTGTTCATTGAAGCAACATAATCCTCACCAACATAACATTATTGACATACAGTGCATTCGGAAAGTATTCAGTACCCTTGACTTTTTCCACTTTGTTACGTTAGAACCTTATTCTAAAATGTATTAAATCATTCGTATTCCTCAATCTAAGCACAGTATCCCATAATGGCAAAGCGAAAACAGGTTTTTAGAAATTTTAGCAAATGTATTAAAAATAAAAAAACAGAAATACCTTATTTACATAAGTATTCAGACCCTTTGCTATGAGACTCGAAATTGAGATCAGGTGCATCCTGTTTCCATTGATCATCCTTGAGTTGTTTTTACAACTTGATTGGAGTCCACCTGTGGTAAATTCAATTGATTGGGCATGATTTGGAAAGGCACACACCTGTCTATATAAGGTCCCACAGTTGACAGTGCATGTCTGAGCAAAAACCAAGCCACGAGGTCGAAGGAATTGTCAATAGAGCTCCGAGACAGGATTGTGTCGAGGCACAGATCTGAGGAAAGGTACCAAAAGATGTCTGCAGCATTGAAGGTCCCCAAGAACACAGTGGCTTCCATCATTCTTAAATGGAAGAAGTTTGGAACCACCAAGACTCTTCCTAGAGCTGGCCACCCGGCTAAACTGAGCAATCGGGGGAGAGAGCCTTGGTCAGGGAGGTGACCAAGAACCCAATGGTCACTGACAGAATTCCAGAGTTCCTCTGTGGAGATGGTTGTCCTTCTGGAAGATTCTCCCATCTCTGCAACACTCCACCAAATCAGGCCTTTATGGTAGAGTGGCCAGACAGAAGCCACTACTCAGTAAAACGCACAACAGCCTGCTTGGAGTTTGCCAAAAGGCACCTAAAGGACTCACAGACCATGAGAAACAAGATTCTCTGGTCTGATGAAACCCAGATGGAACTCTTTGGCCTGAATGCCAACCGTCAAGTCTGGAGGAAACCTTGCACCATTCCTACGGTGAAGCATGGTGGTGGCAGCATCATGCTGTGGGGATGTTTTCAGTGGCAGTGACTGGGACGCTAGTCAGGATCGAGGGAAAGATGAAAGGAGCAAAGTACAGAGAGATCCTTGATGAAAACCTGCCCCAGAGCGCTCAGGACCTCAGACTGGACAATGACCCTAAGCAAACAGCCAAGACAACACAAGAGTGGCTTCGGGACAAGTCTCTGAATGTCAGAGTGGCCCAGCCAGAGCCCGGGCTTGAAACCGATCAAACATCTCTGGAGAGACCTGAAAACACCTGTGTAGCGACGCTCCCCATCCAACCTGACAGAGCTTGAGAGGATCTGCAGAGAAGAATGGGGAGAAACTCCCCAAATACAGGTGTACCAAGCTTGTAGCCTCATATCCAAGAAGACTCGAGGCTGTAATCGCTGCCAAAGGTGCTTCAACAAAGTACTGAGTAAAGGGTCTGAACACTTATGTAAATGTGATTTTAATTTTATACATTTGCAAACATTTCTAAAATCATGTATTTGCTTTGTCATTATTGTTTGTAGATTGAAGAACAAAATAAAAAATTATTTTAGAATAAGGCTATAACGTAACAAAAATGTGGGAAAAGTATGAATACTTTCCAAATGCACTATATTTGTTTTAGATTAATTCAGACAGTTTGAGGCAAAACTGGGATTCAGCAATGTCAATATCACCTAGGTAATACTGTTGAAATGTTAGACAGCACAAAGTACTTTGGAGCTATCCCATTACGCGATAGGAGACCGATCTGTGCAGGTGGAAACGGTGTGCTATCTGAAGACAATGTGTTAGCTCCCCATTAACATTACATGGGGAATATTTAAACAACGCTATTTATAAACAGCATGTCTAGAATGAGAACCATTCAATTCTAAAAGTTGGCCCAACTCTATACGGTTCTGGGCAGGGACAGTGTAATGAGGTTCTGACTCACTGGTGAACACAGGGTGAAACTGCAGGGAGTGCAGGCGGGTCTCCTCAACACTGCAGTCCTGGAAGAAGTCTGGAGCAAAACGCCTGGACAGGGGAGACTCAATATGATGAGGCCACACAAACACACACACACACACACACACACACACACACACACACACACACACACACACACACACACACACACACACACACACACACACACACACACACACACACACACACACACACACACACACACACACACACACACACACACACACACACACACACACACAGAAAGACAGACCTGTATAAGATATAGGTGATGATGAGGTTGCCCCTGGCCTCACTCTCCATGCCTGTCCACTCCAGAGAGACCTTGACCCCACAGTCCTTAGCCCTGTCCCCCAGGAGCTCTTGGTGCTTGGGGAAAATGAAGAAGTCATCCTGGTCACGGTGACCAGCCAGACCCTCTCTCCTCACCTCTGGCGAATATAACACAGTGTAAACACAACCTAGTCAGACAGAATATGCAAATCACACCATGATCTGTGAAGTACAGCATGTAGTATCTGAAGCATCTGTTTTCATGTGTAGAGTGTTACCCGTCTCGTTGTCGTGTTCTGCTCCAGTGATCATATCTTGGGGGACCAGACTGTGGTCCTGGGGCTTCTTGTCAGCTGACTTCTGGGTAAAAGCAGCACCAGGAAGTCTCTCCAGTTTGACCACCAGCACCTCCAGCTCTGTCTGCAGGGCAATGTACCCTGCACAGATCGCCACCTGCAGGCAGGCAGGGAGGGCATACATTTTCTATGAAAAGTTTACATGACAGAATAACCTTCTCTAACTTAGGAGCGGCAGGTAGCCTAGCGGTTAGAGAGGCGAGCCAGCAACCGGAGGGCTGCAAGTTTGAATCCCAGGTCCGACAGGAAAAAACTGGTGGGAGGTGAGCTGGCAACAGGAGGGTATCAAATCCTAGATGCCATTGCCTGACTTTGTGCACGAACCCCCCACACCTCTCTAAAACCTGTATTTGGTACTTGGTATTTTATTAGGATCCCCATTAGCGATTGTGAAAACCATAGCTACTCTTCCTGGGGTCCACACAGAACATGAAATAATACAGAACACGAATCAATAAGAACTACATACATTTAAAGAGGGCACACATAGCCTACATACACAAACTATCTAGGCTCTATATAATACTTTACGCTTTCTTGAATTTGTATCTGGATTTTGGGACTGTGAAAAGACCCCTGGTGGCATGTCTGGTGGGGTAAGTGTGTGTGTGTGTCAGAGTAAGTTGACTATGCAAACAATTTGGAATTTAACACAATGTTTATTATAAAAAGAAGAAGTGATGCAGTCAGTCTCTCCTCATCTATTAGCCAAGAGAGACTGGCACGCATAGTATTTATATCAGCCCTCTGATTACAATTAAGAACAAGACGTGCCGCTCTGTTCTGGACCAGCTGCAGCTTAACTAGGTCTTTCTTTGCAGCACTTGATTATTGTCCAGCCATGTGGTCAACATAAGATCAAATTAGAGACTGCAGGACTTCCTTTGTGGAGTGTGGTGTCAAAAAAGAAGATCATCTATTACAGACAGAGCTCTCCCCATCTTTACAACCATTGAATCTAAACTCAGCAAAAAAATAAACGTCCCTTTTTCAGGACCCTGTCTTTCAAAGATAATACATAAAAATACAAATAACTTCACAGATCTTCATTGTAAAGGGTTTAAACACTGTTTCCCATGCTTGTTCAATGAACCATAAACAATGAATGAACATGCACTTGTGGAACGGTCATAAAGACACTAACAGCTTACAGACGGTAGGCAATTAAGGTCACAGTTATGAAAACTTAGGACACTAAAGAGGCCTTTCTACTGACTCTGAAAAACACCAAAAGAAAGATGCCCAGGGTCCCTGCTCATCTGCGTGAACGTGCCTTAGGCATGCTGCAAGGAGGCATGAGGACTGCAGATGTGGCCAGGGCAATAAATTGCAATGTCCGTACTGTGAGACGCCTAAGACAGCGCTACAGGGAGACAGGACGGACAGCTGATCATACTCGCAGTGGCAGACTATGTGTAACAACACCTGCACAGGATCGGTACATTCCAACATCACACCTGCTGGACAGGTACATGATGGCAACAACTGCCTGTCTGATCGCTGGATCAGACTGGACTGGCAAAAAGTGCTCTTCACTGACGAATCGCTGTTTTGTCTCACCAGGGGCGATGGTCGGATCCGTGTTTATCGTTGAATGGAATGAGCGTTACACCGAGGCCTGTACTCTGGAGCGGGATCGATTTGGAGGTGGAGGGTCCGTCATGGTCTGGGGCAGTGTGTCAGCATCATCGGACTGAGCTTGTTGTCATTGCAGGCAATCTCAACGCTGTGCGTTACAGGGAAGACATCCTCCTCCCTCATGTGGTACTCTTCCTGCAGGCTCATCCTGACATGACCCTCCAGCATGACAATGCCACCAGCCCTACTGCTCATTCTGTGCGGGATTTCCTGCAAGACAGGAATGTCAGTGTTCTGCCATGTCCAGCAAAGAGCCCGGATCACAATCCCATTGAGCGCGTCTGGGACCTGTTGGATTGGAGGGTGAGGGCTAGCCCCCAGAAATGTCCAGGAACTTGCAGGTGCCTTGGTGGAAGAGTGGGGTAACATCTCACAGCAAGAACTGGCAAATTTGGTGCAGTCCATGAGGAGGAGATGCACTGCAGTACTTAATGCAGCTGGTGGCCACACCAGATACTGACTGTTACTTTTGATTTTGACCCCCCCCCCCTTTGTTCAGGGACACATTATTCAATTTCTGTTAGTCACATGTCTGTGGAACTTGTTCAGTTTATGTCTCAGTTGTTGAATCTTGTGTTCATACAAATATTTACACATGTTAAGTTTGCTGAAAATAAACGCAGTTGACAGTGAGAGGACGTTTCTTTTTTTGCTGAGTTTATATGTTTTGACTATGACAGTAAGACAATCTAAGGTAACACTAAGTAATTTAGTCTCCTCCACTTGTTCAACAGCCACACCATTCAGTACCAGATTCAGCTAGAACTTAGGGAATGATTTGTACCAAATACAAAGCTCTTAGTTTTAGAGATGTTCAGGACCAGTTTATTACTGGCCACCCATTCCAAAACGGACTGCAACTCCTTGTTAACGGTTTCAGTGACTTCATTAGCCTCGGTTGCTGACAAGTACGGTGCACTCGTAAAGTATTCAGAGCCCTTGACTTTCCACATTTGTTACGTTACAGCCTTTTTCTAAAATGGATTAAATAGTTTTTCCCCCCCTCATCAATCTACACACCCCATAATGACAAAGCAACAGCCGTTTAGAACTTTTTGCAAATGTATTAAAAATAAAAAACTGAAATATCACATAAGTATTCAGACCCTTTACTCAGTACTTAGTTGAAGTACTTAGTAATTTGTTGGCAGCGATTACAGCCTTGAGTCTTCTTGGGTATGACGATACAAGCTTGGCACACCTGTATTTGGGGAGTTTCTCCCACTCTTCTCTGCAGATCCTCTCAAGCTCTGTCAGGTTGGATGGGGAGCGTCGCTGCACAGCTATTTTCAGGTCTCTCCAGAGTCGTTCGATCGGGTTCTAGTCCGGGCTCTGGCTGGGCCCCTCAAGGACATTCAGAGACTTGTCCCGAAGCCACTCCTGCGTTGTCTTGGCTGTGTGCTAAGGGTCATTGTCCTTTTGGAAGGTGAACCATCGCCCCAGTCTGAGGTCCTGAGTGCTCTGGAGCAGGTTTTCATCAAGGATCTCTCTGTGCTTTGCACCTTTCATCTTACCCTCGATCCTGACTAGTATCCCAGTCCCTGCCGCAGAAAAACATCCCCACAGCATGATGCTGCCACCACCACGCTTCACAGTAGTGATGGTGCCAGGTTTCCTCCAGATGTGACGGTTGGCAGTCAAGCCAAAGAGTTTATGATTGAATCTTGTTTCTTATGGTCAGAGTTTTTTGGCAAACTCCAAGCGGGCTGTCATGTGCCTTTTACTGAGAAGTGGCTTCCGTCTGACCACACTACCATAAAGGCTTGATTGGTGTAGTGCTGCAGAGATGGTTGTCCTTCTGGAAGATTCTCCCATCTCCACAGAGGAACTCTGGAGCTCTAACAGAGTGACAATCGGGTTCTTGGTCACCTCCCAAGGCCATTATCCCCTGATTGCTCAGTTTGGCCAGCTCTAGGAAGAGTCTTGGTGGTTCCAAACTTCTTCCATTTAAGAATGATGGAGGCCACTGTGTTCTTGGGGCCCTTCAATGCTGCAGACATTTTTTGGTACCCTTCCCCAGATCTGTGCCTCGACAATCCTGTCTCAGAGCTCTACGGACAATTCCTTTGACCTCATGGTTTGGTTTCTGCTCTGACATGCACTGTCAACTGTGGGACCTTATATAGACAGGTTTGAGCCTTTCCAAATCATGTCCAATCAATTGAATTGACCACAGGTGGACCCCAATCAATATGTCAAGGACGATCAACGGAAACAGGATGCACCTGAGCTCAATTTCAAGTCTCATCGCAAAGGGTCTGAATACCTATGTAAATAAGGTACCCGTTTTTTGAATATATATATATATTTTTTAAGTTCTCGCTTTGTTATTATCAGGTATTGTGTGTATATTGATGAGGCAAAAAATGTATTTAATCCATTTCAGAATATGGCTGTAATGTAACAAAATGTGGAAAAAGTCAAGGGGTCTGAATACTTTCTGAATGCACTGTATGTATTTCAGTGTCTACGCAGGGAATATTTTTTATTTTATTTTTTACTTTCAATAACTGGGTGGTAAAAGAGACTACGGAAATCCCAACCCCTAACCTACATCAATCCATCCTATCCCATCCCTACCTGTTGGGGAGACAGTCCCGGGAGGTGGATGATCAGACAGCGCTCAAAGTCTAGGATGGAGAGCTTGTCGTTGAGGGCCTGTCTCTTTAGACTGAACAGCACCAGGCTCTTAGGACACCCCACCAGCAGGTCTCCAGTCACCCCACAGCACGCCACACACAGCGGACGCTCAAACAGTGGAATCTCAATGATCTCCATCTGCTCCTTGGGAGCCCCGCGCATGGACGAGCCGCGCAGGAAATGACCGAGCAGACGCACGCCAACGCGTGTCTTCTCAGCCGCCTGGTAGCGCCAGTTGGTGTAGGCGCGGAGGTAGGGGGCGTTGTTCTTCTCCTCGATGGTCACCAGGTAGTCCCCTGTGGAGGGAGGGGCGGACAAGGGATGGGAGGGAAGTCGGGGGGGGGGGGGGGGGGGGGGGATTAGGTAGAAAGGGTCAAAAACTATTTTATTGGTCACATGCTTCCTAAACAAACAACAGGTGTAGACTAACAGTGAGATGCTTACTTATGAGGAGAATGTCATGAGTTAGAGGTAGTTTTCCAAGCCAATACTAACTTCCTTCATACTGAACACAAAGACATAAAAATGGTATCCACTAGATCATCTGACTCTTGGGGATGTAGACAAAGAGCCTCGTTGTTCATTTGACTCTTGGGGATGTAGACAAAGAGCCTCGTTGTTCATTTGACTCTTGGGGATGTAGACAAAGAGCCTCATTGTTCATTTGACTCTGGGGGATGTAGACAAAGAGCCTCGTTGTTCATTTGACTCTTGGGGATGTAGACAAAGAGCCTCGTTGTTCATTTGACTCTTGGGGATGTAGACAAAGAGCCTCGTTGTTCATTTGACTCTTGGGGATGTAGACAAAGAGCCTCGTTGTTCATTTGACTCTTGGGGATGTAGACAAAGAGCCTCGTTGTTCATTTGACTCTTGGGGATGTAGACAAAGAGCCTCGTTATTCATTTGACTCTTGGGGATGTAGACAAAGAGCCTCGTTGTTCATTTGACTCTTGGGGATGTAGACAAAGAGCCTCGTTGTTCATCTGACTCTGGGGGACGTAGACAAAGAGCCTCGTTGTTCATCTGACTCTGGGGGATGTAGACAAAGAGCCTCGTTGTTCATTTGACTCTTGGGGATGTAGACAAAGAGCCTCGTTGTTCATTTGACTCTTGGGGATGTAGACAAAGAGCCTCGTTGTTCATCTGACTCTGGGGGACGTAGATAAAGAGCCTCGTTGCTAAAATCACGACATATCCCTTTAACACTAGAGATCCAAATTATCCTTGTTTTGTTGATTGCATTTCAACTAACTTCATTAGCTACAGTTGAAGTAGGAAGTTTACATACACCTTAGCCAAATACATTTAAACACAGTTTTTCACAATTCCTGACATTTAATCCAAGTAGAAATTCCCTGTCTTAGGTCAGTTAGGATCACCACTTTATTTGAAGAATGTGAAATGTCAGAATAATAGTAGAGATAATTATTTATTTCAGCTTTGATTTCTTTCATCACATTCCCAGTGGGTCAGAAGTTTACATACACTCAATTTGTATTTGGTAGCACTGCCTTTAAATTGTTTAACTTGGGTCAAACGTTTCAGGTAGCCTTCCACAAGCTTCCCACAATAAGTTGGGTGAATTTTGGCCCATTCCTCCTGACAGAGCTGGTGTAACTGAGTCAGGTTTGTAGGAATCCTTGCTCGCACACACTTTTTCAGTTCTGCCCACAAATTTTCTATAGGATTGAGGTCAGGGCTTTATGATGGCCACTCCAATACCTTGACTTTGTTGTCCTTAAGCCCTTTTGCCACAACTTTGGAAGTATGCTTGGGGTCATTGTCCATTTGGAAGACCCATTTGCGACCAAGCTTTAACTTCCTGAGTGATGTCTTGAGATGTTGCTTCAATATATCCACATAATTTTCCATCCTCGTGATGCCATCTATTTTGTGAAGTGCACCAGTCCCTCCTGCAGCAAAGCACCCCCACAACATGATGCTGCCACCCCCGTGCTTCATGGTTGGGATGGTGTTCTTCGGCTTGCAAGTCTCCCCCATTTTCCTCCAAACATAACAATGCTCATTATGGCCAAACAGTTCTATTTTTGTTTCATCAGACCAGAGGACATTTCTCCAAAAAGCACGATCTTTGTCCCCATGTGTAGTTGCAAACCGTAGTCTGGCTTTTTTATGGCGGTTTTGGAGTAGTGGCTTCTTCCTTGCTGAGCGGCCTTTCAGGTTATGTCGATATAGGTCTCGTTTTACTGTGGATATAGATACTTTTGTACCTGTTTCCTCCAGCATCTTCACAAGGACCTTTGCTGTTGTTCTGGAATAGATTTCCACTTTTCGCACCAAAGTACATTCATCTCTAGGACAGAACGCGTCTCCTTCCTGAGCGGTATAGTCCCATGGTGTTTATACTTGCGTACCATTGTTTGTATAGATGAACGTGGTACCTTCAGGTGTTTGGAAATTGCTCCCAAGGATGAACCAGACTTGTGGAGGTCTACCATTTTTTTCTGAGGTCTTAGCTGATTTCTTTTGATTTTCCCATGATGTCAAGCAAAGAGGCACTGAGTTTGAAGGTAGGCCTTGAAATACATCCACAGGTACAGCTCCAATAGACTCAAATTATGTCAATTAGCCTAGCAGAAGCTTCTGAAGCCATCACATAATTTTCTGGAATTTTCCAAGCTGTTTAAAGGCAGTCAACTTAGTGTATGTAAACTTCTGACTCACTGGAATTGTGATAGACAGATTATTTCACTTATAATTCACTCTAAACAATTGTTGGAAAAATGACTTGTGTCATGCACAAAGTAGATGTCCTAACCGACTTGCCAAAACTATAGTTTGTTAACAAGACATTTCTGGAGTGGTTAAAAAACTAGTTTTAATGACCCCAACCTAAGTGTATGTAAACTTCCGACTTCAACTGTAGCTATGTAGACCAAATCAAAATGTTTCTAGGTGTTTCCAATCCCCCCCCCAATTTCTATTTTCACGGTATTGAAAATCATACCGTCTGTAATTCAAAAACCCCGGTATACGGTATATTGCCCAAGCCTAGTAGCTAGATCGCTAAGATTGCGTTGTTCATGTAGGAAATGCTAGCTAGCTACAAAGCTACATTGTATTGGTTGCAGCAGACCTGTATGCTAGCCAGCCAGTCTGCTAACTAATTGCAATGTTGGATAGATAGCTAACGTAAACTCACCCCATTCCATACAAATGTGCGTAACCGCGACATTCAAACGAGGCTACAAAGAAAACTAATGGGACTGTAGCGACTGTGTTGACTTCAAAATCGGGGGTGTGAACTAGGTTTCTATTCAAGCGTTGATTGACATGGTAATGGCTCTATAATATTGGAGAACAGTTGAAAAAACTGACCCTCCGTTACATCTTGACATGTCATGTCGTAACGTACAGCACGCATAAAGCAACTATTTCTGTCTTACAATCTCTCTCCACCAGGTGTAGCACTTCTCTCATCGTTTAAAAACAAGAAATGGACAGTGACGGGGGTAAGGGGGGATACCTAGTCCTTTTTTTTGTCATCATTGCATGCGATCATCATTCTCAAAGCCGCTGTTTACTTCTAAGATCACTTTAGCACCGCCCTAAAAACCCGATTCAAATTCGACACAAACCTTCAAATAGGTATGTAATGACACATTATATAAACTCTTTATAGTGTTTTATTTACATTTTAGAGGCGATAAGGTGATAAGTTGGACAGATCGAGTGAAATAAAGCAATTTTCCCACACAACATCTGTCCTTCTCACTATCACGCATTAGTTTCGCTTCCCCACCCGCCATTTTTAAAAAGACCCGACGGGGCTCATTGCCTGCTTGAATTATGCAGAAACGGGAATCGTTTAGGTCATGTAATTGATTTTGTTGGAAAGGGGAGAAATTGTGCTTTACAATGGTATTGGCATTACAGTTGATCTGGAAGTATTACGTTTTTGGGGTGCTAAAATAAGGGCAATTGTATGGACCAAGGCGATGTACGAGTTTACGTTAATCTGTTCCATTTACGGAAAGTATTTCAATTTATCCAATCTTCACATACCGGCACTGTGCAGCATGCAAAAACATTAGTTAGCTAGCTAATGTTAGCTCATCTGTAGCCCCCAACTACCTATATACGCCGTAGCCACTCAAAATAGTCCGAATTAATCTAACTGAAATCTGTCACTCATTTTAAAAATGTGCGTGAAAACTATTCGTCTCGCGTTGAATGACAAAGACTTTATTCAAGAATCCTTACTGTTGATCAATTACCGACGAAGAGACAAAGACCTCGGCGCCGAACTTGTGTGCCCGAACAGCCCCCCCCCAAAAAATCTACTCCAAAACGTCAGAAAATATGCAAACTTCTGAATTGTTTAGGCTGGGAAGCATGCGGAGGCCTTAACGCTTTGGTTAGCTAACCCAGTAAATATGTTTGTTTGGTTACCAATGCAACTACTGTAGCTATCTAATAAACTTGCTAGCTACACTACATGACCAAAAGTATGTGGATATGTAACGGATGTGAAATGGCACGTACTAAAGTTATACTGTTACAGATACATGCTTGTCGAACATCTCATTCCAAAATCATGGGCATTAATATGGAGTTGGTCCCCCCCTATGCTGCTGTAACAGCCTCCACTCTTCTGGGAAGGCTTTCCACTAGATGCTGGAGCATTGCTGCGGGGACTTGCTTCCATTCAGCCACAAGCATTACGGAGGTCGGGCACTGATGTTGGGCTACTAGGCCTGGCTCACAGTTGGCGTTCCAATTCATCCCAAAGGTGTTCGATGGGGTTGAGGTCAGGGCTCCGAGCAGGCCAGTGAAGTTCTTCCACACCGATCTCGACAAATCATTTCTTTATGGACGTCGCTTTGTGCATGGGGTCATGCTGACGTTGCTTCCATAGGCATTGGAAGTCAGTAGTGAGTGTCGCAACCAAGGATAGACGATTTTTACGTGCTACATGGCTCAGCACTCGGCGGTCCCATTCTGTGAGGTTGTATGGCCTACCACTGCGGCTGAACCGTTGTTGCTCATAGACATTTCCACTTCACAATAACAGCACACACAGTTGACCAGGCAGCTTAAGCAGGGCAGAATTTCTTGTTGGAAAGGTGGCGTCCTATGACTGTGCCACGTTGAAAGTCACTAAGCTCTTCAGTAAGGCCATTCCACTGACAATGTTTGTCTATAGAGATTGCTTGATTTTATACACCCGTTGGTGTGGCTGAAATAGCAGAATCCACTCATTTGAAGGGCTGTCCACCTACTTTTGGCCATGTAGTGTACTTCAGTGGATGTTGAAAACATTTTTAGCCGTGGTATAAATGGGATAATCAACTCCTGGCTCTATGTGTTCTCTGGAAAACAATGCAACTCAGAGGAAGGTTAGGATTATGCCTCTACTGCCATTCATTTATATTCGCCTGGCTTGGATTTCTCCCTGACCAATATGGTTGCCATTTTCACACCATTCTGGAACTTTGAGGGTTCATGACAAATCCACCTCTAGTAATTAGATGCACCTCAGTCACTCAGCAGTAAACAAGTGAGCAAATAGGGAAAGAAGAAGTGAGAGAAAGAAAGTGACACACCTATCTCACTGTGTAGGATGCTCTGCACAGTCCCCATAGTGGCGAAGCGACAGATGAGAGGACACCCATCTTCACCCAGTTGAAAAGCCTCGATCTTGCATCCTCCAGCGGACACCACGAATAGGGCACCCCCGCCGCAGCACACCAACCCCGGTTCCTGCTCGGTTGGCACGATTTGCTGGGACGCGAAAGGGTGGCAGTTGTATACGTGAACCATCTTTGCTTGTTTTCGTAAATTACGTCGAGAAAAACGATGTATACACCAAGCTAACTACATTGTCCCTGTGCGGGGCTTGTTACCAAATATGTGGTATTACTGTCTCTATCGCGGCTAGTGAACTAAAGTACAGCCCGAGGCTAGCTAACGTTAGCTAGATTACTTAATCAAAATCACATGCCCCGCCGTCTTGTGATGAGCAGGCAGAATCCGTTGAAGTCGAAAAGTATGTTTTTCTACCCAGTCTATGGTAAGTTTACTCCACTTCCTCTGCAATTCGAAGTCCCCCTTCTACACAGAAATCATAAAGTAATGTGAAACAGAAATGTGAAACAGAAAGTCATGCTGTGAAAGTGACAACTAGAAATAACAACCCCACCTCCAGCGTTGATTGGTTGAGTTCCCTGTCAGTAAGTCGCCGCGTCTTTCGATACGGTTTGAAAGTCCCGCCTGCCTTCTTCTTCTTCTTCATCATCTTCTTCTTATTATTCTTTGGTGAGGTTTAACTGCGGTTTTTATCCAATTTATGTTGGATACTGAGGTTTCTATGACTACTACCGACTAAACTGTGATATAAATACATTATACTTTGAACCACAAAATTGAGATAAAAAAAAGAATCAATACAAATAAAACCCTACACTCATTCATCCTTAAGAGTCTATGAGTGCGTCAATCAAAGTAACATAATAAAAAAAATCCCCATCAAAATTTGTCAGTTTAAGATTTTCTGGGGCATTGGCTGCGTCTCAATCATAAACATGTCGGCCTTACGTATCTGTGGTGGAGTGTGGCTAAACTACAGTGGTGTTTGTCAGACCATGAGACGTCCCGGAAATCGGTCTTCTCGCAAAAAACATCTGTAGCGTCCGAACGGTTTGGCTTTCAAATTAATGTGACCACTCTAGAAAAGAGGAGACTGCCACAAGTGTCACGGGACTTGTCTGAAAGTAACCCATTACAAATGAATGCAACTATGGAGGTTGTTTTGTGCCCAAAAAATACAACGGGTTAAATCCTGAGCTTTCTTATATCTCCTAGATATAGGACAAACTCTTCAAAACCTTATTCCTTATGATTTATTTTTTGACTGTCTTTTTTTGCCATTTATGAATGTGTCATTCAATGTGTTTCTATGGGCTATAGTAGTAAAGACCAAATTCAATATTTTATCAAATAATTTTGTAATACTTTTTTAATATATACCTAAATGTCAAATTAAATAGCTAAATGATCTCAGGCCAACGGCGGACAGGACACCACCACTCAACACGACCTGTAACTCTTCTAAAGTCAAATCTCGTACCCCCAAATACTTCTCTTTTTCTGTGACTTACGTTCCATCTCTGCTGTACAGTAGATAACCCTAGCTATGAACGCTAAGAATTCAACCTTACTAAAGCCTATATCACTCACTGACCTAACCCTCTGTGCTGGCACAGATCTACTACTCACGAGTGAATTTATTTACCAAATGCCGGTTTTCAATTTATTTGACGGGCCAAGAAGAGGCACGAAGCCCGAAAAAGTTATAACCGTTTCATTAGAACGACAAACACGAACTACAACTCCAACCGGCTGTATATGTCGTACATTCGACAGCTTGGCGGTCTGCAAAGTACTGTCTGGCAACGTTGAGTAAAAAAGCCCCACCGTAATCTAATATAAAACGCATCAAGCCATCAGACTGCTGAACACTTGAACTGGACCGAACACCTGCTCTTATTCTCCACACCTTAGCACACGTCACAACTGCTACTACCAGATTCTTATTATACGGCTCAATTTATACACTTGCCCCCCATCCCCCTCTTCCCCATTACACGTGTAAATATTGTACTATAAATTGTGCCTTCCTGTATTATACTGAAGCTAAAATATTAATTATATTCTACTGCCATTTACTTTAAGTTTGTATTCTTATTTTGTATTATTTCTTATTGTTGTTTCATTGTCGAGAAGGAACCTGCAAGTAAGCATTTCTTTCGATGGTGAATACAATGTGTATCCCTTACATACGACTAATAAAACTTTAAACATCAAACGAACTGTAACTAACAGGTTTTTACCATCCTGTGAGTCCTCAACTCGAGCGGGCATGCTACCCGCGTGCTGACAAGGCTCCAGGAGTTGTAGTTCATATGCGACTTTTGTAACTTTCGCCGATGTGTTTTGCTTCTTGAGCGTCAATTATTTTGAGAATTGGCATCGGGTATGAACAAATCGATACACAAATATAATAGTATATACACTGCTCAAAAAAATAAAGGGAACACTTAAACAACACAATGTAACTCCAAGTCAATCACACTTCTGTGAAATGCTCTGTTTCTGACCGTTTGAGCAGACACATGCACATTTGTGGCCTGCTGGAGGTCATTTTGCAGGGCTCTGGCAGTGCTCCTCCTTGCACAAAGGCGGAGGTAGCGGTCCTGCTGCTGGGTTGTTGCCCTCCTACGGCCTCCTCCACGTCTCCTGATGTACTGGCCTGTCTCCTGGTAGCGCCTCCATGCTCTGGACACTACGCTGACAGACACAGCAAACCTTCTTGCCACAGCTCGCATTGGTGTGCCATCCTGGATGAGCTGCACTACCTGAGCCACTTGTGTGGGTTGTAGACTCCGTCTCATGCTACCACTAGAGTGAGAGCACCGCCAGCATTCAAAAGTGACCAAAACATCAGCCAGGAAGCATAGGAACTGAGAAGTGGTCTGTGGTCACCACCTGCAGAATCACTCCTTTATTGGGGGTGTCTTGCTAATTGCCTATAATTTCCACCTTTTGTCTATTCCATTTGCACAACAGCATGTGAAATGTATTGTCAATCAGTGTTGCTTCCTAAGTGGACAGTTTGATTTCACAGAAGTGTGATTGACTTGGAGTTACATTGTGTTGTTTAAGTGTTCCCTTTATTTTTTTGAGCAGTGTATATATACTAATATACAGTTGATGTCGGAAGTTTACATACACTTAAGTTGGAGTCATTAAAACTAGTTTTTCAACCACTCCACACATTTCTTGTTAACAAACTATAGTTTTGGCAAGTCGGTTAGGACATCTACTTTGTGCATGACACAAGTAATTTTTCCAACAATTGTTTACAGACAGATTATTTCACTTATAATTCACTGTATCACAATTCCAGTGGGTCAGAAGTTTACATACACTAAGTTGACTGTGCCTTTAAACAGCTCGGAAAATTCCAGAAAATTGTGTGATGGCTTCAGAAGCTTCTGTTAGGCTAATTGACATAATTTGAGTCAATTGGAGCTGTACCTGTGGATGTATTTCAAGGCCAACCTTCAAACTCAGTGCCTCTTTGCTTGACATCATGGGAAAATCAAAAGAAATCAGCCAAGACCTCAGAAAAAAATGGTAGACCTCCACAAATCTGGTTCATCCTTGGAAGCAATTTTCTAAACGCCTGAAGGTACCACGTTCATCTGTACAAACAATAGTACGCAAGTATAAACACCATGAGACCACGCAGCCATCATACCGCTCAGGAAGGAGAAGCGTTCTGCCTCCTAGAGATTAACGTACTTTGTGGCGAAAAGTGGAAATCAATCCCAGAACAACAGCAAAGGACCTTGTGAAGATGCTGGAGGAAACAGGTACAAAAGTATCTATATCCACAGTAAAACGAGTTCTATATCGACATAACCTGAAAGGCCGCTCAGCAAGGAAGAAGCCACCGCTCCAAAACCGCCATAGACAAGCCAGACTACGGTTTGCAACTGCACATGGTGACAAAGATCGTACTTTTTCAAAGATCGTACTCATGCCATAATGAGCATCGTTATGTTTGGAGGAAAAAGGGGGATGCTTGAAAGCCGAAGAACACCATCCCAACTGTGGAGCACGGGGGTGCCAGCATCATGTTGTGGGGGTGCTTTGCTGCAGGAGGGACTGGTGCACTTTACAAAATAGATGACATCATGAGGATGGAAAATTATGTGAATATATTGAAGCAACATCTCAAGACATCAGTCAGGAAGTTAAAGCTTGGTCGCAAATGGGTCTTCCAAATGGACAATGACCCCAAGCATACTTCCAAAGTTGTGGCAAAAGGGCTTAAGGACAACAAAGTCAAGGTATTGGAGTGGCCATCACAAATCCCTGACCTCAAGCCTATAGAAAATATGTGGGCAGAACTGAAAAAGCGTGTGGAAAAATGGGCCAAAATTCACCCAACTTATTGTGGGAAGGTTGTTGAAGGCTACGCAAAACGATTGACCCAAGTTAAACAATTTAAAGGAAATGCTACCAAATACTAATTGAGTGTATGTAAACTTCTGACCCACTGGGAATGAGATGAAAGAAATAAAAGCTAAAATAAATCATTCTCTCTACCATTATTCTGACATTTCACATTCTTAAAATAAAGTGGTGATCCTAACTGACCTAAAACAGGGAATTTTTACTAGGATTAAATGTCAGGAATTGTGAAAAACTGAGTTTAAATGTATTTGGCTAAGGTGTATGTACACTTCCGACTTCAACTGTATATCTTATATGACCTAATTTTCATGAATTTGATGATATAAGCTTGAAGCCCATTCAAAAACCTTACGGTACAGGAACCAGGAACTTGGAAGGACTTTCATAGGACTTTCATAGGGTATTACGAGTTGGAGAGGCGTTCAAGTGAATTTTTACCAGTCGTTTGTGGTAAATACCACCTTCCCACTTGGTTATGAAGTCCCATACAGATTTTAATGGGCTTCAAGCTTATATCGTCAAATTCCTGAAAACGTGGCAATTTAAGAAATATGTCTAATTGTATTTGCAGATGAATTTACCTTTACCCAAATGGCCTTTAATTAAGGTTTTTGATTACAAAAAAATGCAATTGAAAATATTAATGAAAGGCATCAGGTAGAAGTACATGAATCCAAAAATATGAATATAAATTTACATATATCTTAAATGACCACGTTTTCAGGAATTTGATGATATAAGCTTGAAGCCCATTAAAAACCGTATGGGACTTCTTAACCAAGTGGGAAGGTGCTATTTACCACAAATTACTGCGCCACAACATTCCATCTGCTGTACTACACTGGCAAATTATGAAATATTTTTAAGAGTCATTTGTTTGACATTATGCTTTTGAAACACACACAGTTGCTCTTCTCATCAGATGAAAACATTTTTTAATGGTATATTGAATTGCCTACAATCACACAATAACCACTGAAGATATACTGTATCCATTGTAGATTAAACTATACATTTATTGCTCTGATAAATTTACTAGCTATCATCGTTATTATCATACAGTACAATGTTGTGGAATTCTTTAAATATGTGATCTGAGATAGCAACAACAACAAGAAGAAAGTGAACATTGTCCAGCCAGGGCAAAATAGGGGAAGTGTTTTGAGTCATAGTTCTTTCAGTTTTCCTTTGTTACCAAAGTAGCTTTGTATCTCAGGAAAGTGTTAATAAGCTGTTATTGAAGTAACGGAAGATGTTTATCAATCAAATTGGAAACCTATCCAGTCCCAGGTTAGTTTTCCTCTTGGCTGGACAGTTGCTTGCTGTTGGTGAGGCTCGTGGAGGTGGTGGAACATGAGGGGGAGGTAGAACCACCACTATACCCAACGAGCGCATCAGTCTGGGGGAAGCCTGATTGGAGTTGGGGGGGTGGTGGTGGTGTTCATAGGGGTGCAGGTGTGTGTACGTGTGTTTATGGTCCTCATCTTCACTCTGATGCCCACTGTCTCCTCTGACATGGGCCTCTGCCTTGGCAGCCTGAGAGATGAACATAATAATGATAACTTTATTTGTAAAATGCTTTTGAAATGGTATGCCCACTCCCAGATCAACCCCTTTCCCTCAGACCTAGACATAGTCTTGGGTCTGAATTTAGACCACAATTTAGTCCGATCTGGATGGAACAAAAGCCTGCATTGCAGAGATCTCCTCTGCTCAGTTACTGAGGTTTCTATGACTACTATGCTGGTCTCTCAGTTACTGAGGTTTCTATGACTACTATGCTGGTCTCTCAGTTACTGAGGTTTCTATGACTACTATGCTGGTCTCTCAGTTACTGAGGTTTCTATGACTACTATGCTGGTCTCTCAGTTACTGAGGTTTCTATGACTACTATGCTGGTCTCTCAGTTACTGAGGTTTCTATGACTACTATGCTGGTCTCTCAGTTACTGAGGTTTCTATGACTACTATGCTGGTCTCTCAGTTACTGAGGTTTCATTGTGGCATGGCAGTGATGGCACTGTTGTGGAAGATTCCTACCTCTGGTTCAAAGATTTCACACTTCACCTCAATGGGACGTTTGGTCTGAAACGTGCCATCATCCAGAGTGGTGTGAGAGCCTGTGCAAAAGGCCTTGTGCTAGGCGACAGAAAACGGAATAGGATTGCTCAAATAGAGGAACACGATATGATGCTAGTGATCTCACTGAGACTGATGTGGTTCTACAGTAGTCTGCTTTCCTCCGCTGAATAGCTGTCAGCTTGCCACATACAAATCATGATTTTTTCCCCTTTTTCCCTATTTCAAAACATGTGATAGACAGTGTGTAGATGTAGTGTGGTACTGTACTCCCTGCAAATTCACAGTCCATCATTTTACACTGGGTCAGATCAACGTCAGGAGTGTCCTTAGCACAGACCGTCTCTCTGATGGTGAACTCTACAAAGTAGGCCGGACCCATTACCCACTGTGAAGATGAAGCAGTATACTTTGAACTTGAAATATACTGAAGAAAAATATAAACGCAACAGATAAAGTGTTGGTCCCATATTTCATGAACTGAAATAAAACATCCCAGAAATATTCCATACGCACAAAAACCTTATTTAGCTCAAATTTTGTGAAAAAATTTGTTTACATCCTTGTAAGGGAACATTTCTCCTTTGCCAAGATAATCCATCTACCTGACAGGTGTGGCATATCAAGAAGCTGATTAAGCTGCATGGTCATTACACAGGTGCACCTTGTGCTGGGGACAATAAAACGCCACTCTATACTGTGCAGTTTTGTCACACAACACAATGCCACAGATGTCTCAAATTGGCATACTGGCTGCAGGAATGTCCACCAGGGCTGTTGCCAGAGAATGTAATGCTCATTTATTTACCATAAGCCGCCTCCAATGTCGTTTTAGAGAATTTGTCAGTACGTTCAACCGGCCTCACAACCGCAGACCACGTGTAACCATGCCAGCCCAGGACCTCCACATCCGGCTTCTTCACCTGTAGGATCGTCTGAGACCAGACAGCTGACTGAACTGTTGGTTTGCACAACCAAATAATTTTTGCACAAACTGTCAGAAACCGTCTCAGGGAAGCTCATCTGCGTGCTCATCGTCCTCACTAGGGTCTTGACCTGACTGCAGTTTGGCGTTGTAACCGACTTCAGTGGCCACTGGCACGCTGGAGAAGTGTGCTCTTCATGGATGAATCCCGGTTTCAACTGTACCGGGCAGATGGCAGACAGCGTGTATGGAGTCATGTGGGCGAGCGGTTTACTAATGTCAACATTGTGAAAAGAGTGCCCTATGGTGGTGGTGGGGTTATGGTATGGGCAGGCATAAGCTATGGACAACGAACGTAATTGCATTTTATCGATGGCAGTTTGATTGCCATCGAGGTCCATTGTCGTGCCATTCATCCGTCACCATCACCTCATGTTACAGCATGATAATGCACGGCCCCATGTCGCAAGGATCTGTACACAATTCCTGGAAGTTAAATGTCCCAGTTCTTCCATGGCCTGCAAAGTCACCAGACATGTCACCCATTGAGCATGTTTGGGATGCTCTGGATCGACGTGTACGACAGTGTGTTCCAGTTCCCGCCAATATCCAGCAACTTCGCACTGCCATTGAAAGAGGAGTGGAACAACATTCCACAGGCCACAATCAACAGCCTGATCAACTCTATGTGAAGGAGATGTGTCGCGCTGCATGAGGCAAATGGTGGTCACACCAGATACTGACTGGTTCTGATCCACGCCCCTACCTTTTTTTAAAGGTTTCTGTGACCATCAGATTCACATCTGTATTCCCAGTCATGTGAAATCCATAAATTAGGGCCTAATTTATTTATCCTTATAAATCCTTATATGAACTGTAACTCAGTAAAATCGTAGAAATTGTTGCATGTTGCATTTATATTTTTTGTTCAGTGTAGTTTTATACAACATCAAGTTTTTAATTGTGAACGAAACATCTATTCCCTTCAAATTACTCTTCTGATTTTTGTTTCACCGTCTCATGATGGTGGATTACCTTCTACTCCTCTCCAATAGCAAAACATTTCATATCTGACATACAGTTGAAGTCGGAAGTTTACATACATTTAAGTTGGAGTCATTAAAACTCGTTTTTCAACCACTCCACAAATGTCTTGTTAACAAACTATAGTTTTGGCAAGTAGGTTAGGACATCTACTTTGTGCATGACACAAGTAATTTTCCCAACAATGTTTACAGACAGATTATTTCACTTACAACTCACTGTATCACAATTCCAGTGAGTCAGAAGTTTACATACACTAAGTTGACTGTGCTTTTAAACAGCTTGGAAAATTCCAGAAAATTATGTCATGGCTTTAGAAGCTTCTGATAGGCTAATTGACATCAATCATTTGAGTCAATTGGAGGTGTACCTGTGGATGTATTTCAAGGCCTATCTTCAAACTCAGTGCCTCTTTGCTTGATATCATGGGGAAATCAAAAGAAATCAGCCAAGACCTTTTGTAGACCTCCACAAGTCTGGTTCATCCTTGGGAGCAATTTCCAAATGCCTGAAGGTACCACATTCATCTGTACAAACAATGGTACGCAAGTATAAGCACCATAGGACCACGCAGCCATCATACTGCTCAGGAAGGAGACGTGTTCTGTCTCCTAGAGATGAACGTACTTTGGTGCGAAAAGTGCAAATAAATCCCAGAACAACAGCAAAGGACCTTGTGAAGATGCTGGAGAAAACCGGTACAAAAGTATCTATATCCACAGTAAAACGAGTCCTATATCGACATAACCTGAAAGGCCGCTCAGCAAGGAGAAACCACTGCTCCAAACCACCATAAAAAAACCAGACTACGGTTTGCAACTGCACATGGGGACAAAGATCGTACTTTTTGGAGAAATTTCCATAATGACCATCGTTATGTTTGGAGGAAAAAGGGGGACGCTTGCAAGCTGAAGAACACCATCCCAACCGTGAAGCACGGGGGTGGCAGCATCATGTTGTTGCGGTACTTTGATGCAGGAGGGACTTCACAAAATAGATGGCATCATGAGGACGGAAAATCATGTGGATGTATTGAAGCAACGTCTGAAGACATCAGTCAGGAAGTTAAAGCTTGGTCGCAAATGGGTCTTCCAAATGGACAATGACCCCAAGCATACTTCCAAAGTTGTGGCAAAATGGCTTAAGGACAACAAAGTCAAGGTATTGGAGTGGCCATCACAAAGCCCTGACCTCAATCCTATAGAAAATATGTGGGCAGAACTGAAAAAGCATGTGCGAGCAAGGAGGTCTACAAACCTGACTCAGTTACACCAGCTCTGTCAGGAGGAATGGGCCAAAATTCACCCAACTTATTGTGGGAAGCTTGTGGAAGGCTACCTGAAATGTTTGACCCAACTTAAACAATTTAAAGGCAATGTTACCAAATACTAATTGAGTGTATGTAAACTTCTGACCCACTGGGAATGTGATGAAAGAAATAAAAGCTGAAATAAATCATTTTCTCTACTATTATTCTGACATTTCACATTCTTCAAAATATAGTGGTGTTCCTAACTGACCTAAGACAGGGAATTTCTACTTGGATTAAATGTCAGGAATTGTGAAAAACTGAGTTTAATATGAGGATAGAGGGCGCTATTTACACTTTGGGGGAAAAACGTGCCCAATTTAAACGGCCTCGTACTCTATTCTTGCTCGTACAATATGCATATTATTATTACTATTGGATAGAAAACACTCTCTAGTTTCTAAAACCGTTTGAATTTTGTTTGTGAGTAAAACAGAACTCATTTGGCAGCACACTTTCTGACCAGGAAGTGGAAAGTCTGAAAATTATGCTCTGTTCAAGGGCCTGCCTATAAATGGGCATGACACGTATGAGTATACATGCACGTCATACACCTTCCCCAGGATGTCAAGATGCAGTGAGAGAAGAAATGGAGTGATTATCTTGGTCTGAGATGGAATACGTCCTCTTGGAATGACGTGTCACCCATTTTATGTTTTCAGGAAGGCGCGAAGTTGGTCCTGGATTTGCCATCTGAATAGCTGTCGTTATAGGCGATTACTATCTCCGGCTTTGATTTTATTTGATACATGTGACCATATCATCGTAAAGTATGTTTTTTCAATATAGTTTTATTAGATCTTTGAAATTTATTCGGGACGTTAGGCGTGTTGCGTTGTGTGCCTTTGTTCAGAAAGGAGAGCTTCGAGCCACTTGGCCAGTGTGCTTGCTAAATCAGGAGGGAAAAACGATGTTCTAAATCCAAACAACGACTGTTCTGGACAAAGGACCCCTTGTCCAACATTCTGATGGAAGATCACCAAAAGTAGGACCCATTTTGTGATGCTATTTCATATATCTGTCGAACTGTATACTAGTAGTTTTGCGCCCAGATTTTGGGCACTCTCTCGCTATAACGTAAGGTGGATGTCGTAATGAAGATATTTTTAGAATTCTAACACTGCGATTGCATTAAGAACTAGTGTTACTATCATTTCCTATACAACATGTATTTTTTTGTAATGTTTATGAATAGCTATTTGGTCAGAATAGGTGAGAGTCTAATAGAAATATCCGCACATTCTGGGAAAAATAAGCTACATTAGCATAATGGATAACCACTGATTTCAGCTCTAAATATGCACATTTTCGAACAAAACATAAGTGTATGTATAACCTGATGTTATAGGACTGTCATCTGAGGAAGGTTTATGAAGGTTAGTGAAAATTGATATCTTTTGCTGGTTTATTCGCTAACGCTAACGTGCCTATTGCTATCGCTAACGTGCCTTGATGAATGAATGCGGTTGTGTGTAGGCTATTGTAGTAAGCTAATATAATGCTATATTGTGTTTTCGCTGTAAAACACTTAAAAAATCTGAAATATTGGCTGGATTCACAAGATGCTTGTCTTTCATTTGCTGTACACGATGCATTTTTCAGAAATGTTTTATGATGAGTATTTAGGTATTCCACGTTGGTCTCTATAATTACTCTGGCTGCTTCGGTGCTATTTTTGACGGTAGCTGTGATGGTAGCTGCAATGTACAACTGATTTATACCTCAAATATGCACATTTTTCGAACAAAACATAGATTTATTGTGTAACATGTTATAAGACTGTCATCTGATGAAGTTGTTTCTTGGTTAGTTTGGTTGGTTCTTGGTTAGTTAGGTTGGCTTTGTGCATGCTACCTGTGCTGTGAAAAATGTCTGTCCTTCTTTGTATTTGGTGGTGAGCTAACATAAATATACGTGCTGTTTTCGCTGTAAAACATTTAAAAAATCGGACATGTTGACTGGATTCACAAGATGTGTATCTTTCATTTGCTGTATTGGACTTGTTAATGTGTGAAAGTTAAATATTTCTAAAAAATATTTTTTGAATTTCGCGCTCTGCCTTTTCAGTGGAATGTGGGAGGAGTTCCGCTAGCGGAACGCCTGGGCGAGACAGGTTAAATGTATTTGGCTAAGGTGTATGTACACTTCCGACTTCAGCTGTAGGTCTACAACATAGAACGGTCTCACAGACCTGCATGTTAGCTCCTGTTACGTTGAGGAGGGTGAAGTAGTTTGGCAGGCGATTCATTCTGTTGTATTTCATGGAGGATCAGATTGGCCGTCTCCGCTATGATGGGGTCATCCAGCTACATTACTGTTGGACAGTCTGGACACGTGTCGACGATGACCGTGGCAGGCACTGAACACAAGGTCAAAGGTTAGGGGTTACAGTTCACAATAGGTCATCGCTACACGTTGGTCAAACCAAAGGTTCAATGCACCAGTAAGTCATTGAACTGGATACAGTAGCTACTGTATATTGTTCCTGACCTCATGACCTGACCAGGAAAAAGTTAGCCCTACTGAGTCTATATAAACAGACTCTACCTTGTTGGATGGCACATTTATAGCTGCGCAGTTCCACACTCTTTAGACGCCATACAATGCCCATACACCTGTGGAGTGGTAAGAGTTGTTTAATTCACAGATCCCACTCTCCACTAGGCTGGTGCCTGATCTGTTTATGCTTTTGCCTACTCTGTTGTCAAGTTTGGCATGACAACTCCATGACTGGCATTCAGTCTAACTCCCCACTCCCTATAAGTCTGACTCCCCGGTCCCTATAAGCCTAACTCCCCACTCCCTATAAGTCTGACTCCCCACTCCCTATAAGCCTAACTCCCCACTCCCTATAAGCCTAACTCCCCACTCTCTATAAGTCTAACTCCCCACTCCCTATAAGTCTAACTCCCCACTCCCTATAAGTCTAACTCCCCACTCCCTATAAGTCTAACTCCCCACTCCCTATAAGTCTAACTCCACACTCCCTATAAGTCTAACTCCCCACTCCCTATAAGCCTAACTCCCCACTCCATATAAGTCTGACTCCCCACTCCCTATAAGTCTAACTCCCCACTCTCTATAAACCCATACATCCCTATATGGTAGACTGCTTACTGGTACGTTAGCTACATCCTTTACTTCACATTTCTTCCACGGCTTCCTGCTGATCACATGACACTTTGTCTCCAGCACGTCTATGGTCAGGTTGAACAGCTGCTCCTTCCTGGGGAGAGAGGTGGAGGTAGGGAGGCAGATACTCCAGTAAAGGAGTGGAAAGCCCAAAAATGCGTGCAATAGCAATTTAACAGCTCAAATATTCTAATGTGTCAAATATTCTCATAACTGACCAATTTACATGTATTTACTTTAGGGGGTAGTAGAGGATTTCGCGGGTTTGAAACACTTTAGAACTTACCTCTCTTGGACACTAGAGGGCAGTATCAATTACTAATAGAGAACCATACACGCTGTTGTGCTTTGAAAAAACAGGAATTATACAACTATACACAGCACCTTTACTCACCTCTATCTTTTCTGTCAAATTTGTGCTCAAAAGACAGGAAAATAAAAAACTATTGCATTGTTCCATTAACTAGGAAACACTTTTACTAAACAGGAAGAGTAGTACAGTTCAATACAGGAGCTAGTTGACTAGCCTCACCCCTGTCTGCTGGCTGACATCATAGACTCTGTTGAGGCTGAGGATGAATCCTTCGGTGAGGTCAGAATTGATCTGGTCCAGGCCTTCCTCTGCCGCCCTCAGGACCTCCGGGCCCTGGCACCCCACCGCAGGGGTCACCGGGGAGGGGCTACCCCCATGCCAACACAAACACAGGGCCACCAGCCACACACAGACCCCACATCCTTACTGTACACAGCACCTCGTGTTAGCCTGGTCGCTAATGCTAATGAGGAAACGAGGCTAAAGAAGCCTGGGTTGCGTCCCGGGGGCGTACTATATGCAGACTGAGAGGGGTAGGAGGAGAGGTAGGCCAAGGCCCCTACTGGGACTCAGCTAGTCAACTTTGCCCTCTTCCCCAGAGGACATGCAAATACAGCTTTATCTGCAGTTGACCAATTACTTTTTGTACAATAAAAACATTGAGTGAGGGGTGGGCTCGGTGTGGAAATAGACAAATATTTGCCCTCACTCAATGGGGGCGGCGGTAGCCTCGAGCTGCCTGTTGGGAAATCTGCAGGAATACTACCTACCACCATTGTGACCTTAAGCAAAGAAACCAAAGTACTCCACAGCCCCTGCTCTGCCACAGCCCCTGCTCTGCCACAGCCCCTGCTCTGCCACAGCCCCTGCTCTGCCACAGCCCCATGCTCTGCCACAGCCACATGCTCTGCCACAGCCCCATGCTCTGCCACAGCTCCTGCTCTGCCACAGCCCCATGCTCTGCCACAGCCCCCTGCTCTGCCACAGCCCCTGCTCTGCCACAGCCCCATGCTCTGCCACAGCCCCATGCTCTGCCACAGCCCCATGCTCTGCCACAGCCCCTGCTCTGCCACAAACCCATGCTCTGCCACAGCCCCATGCTCTGCCACAGCCCCATGCTCTGCCACAGCCCCATGCTCTGCCACAGCTCCTGCTCTGCTACAGCCCCATGCTCTGCCACAGCCCCATGCTCTGCCACAGCCACATGCTCTGCCACAGCCCCATGCTCTGCCACAGCCCCTGCTCTGCCACAGCCCCATGCTCTGCCACAGCCCCATGCTCTGCCACAGCCCCATGCTCTGCCACAACCCCATGCTCTGCCACAGCCCCTGCTCTGCCACAGCCCCTGCTCTGCCACAGCCCCATGCTCTGCCACAGCCACATGCTCTGCCACAGCCCCTGTTCTGCCACAGCCCCATGCTCTGCCACAGCCACATGCTCTGCCACAGCCCCTGCTCTGCCACAGCCCCTGCTCTGCCACAACCCCTGCTCTGCCACAGCCCCATGCTCTGCCACAGCCCCATGCTCTGCCACAGCCCCATGCTCTGCCACAGCCACATGCTCTGCCACAGCCCCTGCTCTGCCACAGCCCCATGCTCTGCCACAGCCACATGCTCTGCCACATGCTCTGCCACAGCCCCTGCTCTGCCACAGCCCCTGCTCTGCCACAACCCCTGCTCTGCCACAGCCCCATGCTCTGCCACAACCCCATTCTCTGCCACAGCCCCATGCTATGCCACAACCCCATGCTCTGCCACAGCCCCATGCTCTGCCACAGCCCCATGCTCTGCCACAGCCCCATGCTCTGCCACAGCCCCATGCTCTGCCACAGCCCCTGCTCTGCCACAACCCCATGCTCTGCCACAACCCCATGCTCTGCCACAGCCCCATGCTCTGCCACAGTCTCATGCTCTGCCACAGCCTATTATGTGGCAGGTTGGGTACTATAACATTTTTAAAAAGAAGTATTTCCATGCAAATGGACCAATAAATGTTGTATACAAGTGTTGTATTGTGCTGTGTCTTTAGGGATCAGGAACTCTGGGTGTAACTGTTTCTGTACAGTGCATCTCAGTTAACGTGTTTGTTTTCCGGCATGGAATGTTAAACGGGTTTGTAAATAATGAAACATGTAGCCTGGGTTCCAGTCTTTTTCTGTTTAAATAGTGAACTTGTCATTCTATTGACAAACAATGCCATGCAGTGATTTATCTTTTGTATACTGGTAGTTAAATGCAGAAAAGCTTAATGGCAGAGGAAGCCCATTAGGGATGTTCCCTGAACAGCACAGTGTAATTGCTCGGCTCTGTGCAGTTCCAGCAAGGCTGTTTGAATAACAAAGTTGCATCCCTGTCCATATCAAAGGTTTATGAGGTGGATTAGGCACATCCATCACATGTACTATCTTCATCACTCCTATGCTCATCTTCATACAAAACCACTCAAACCCACCTCAACATCACTGTCTCAAACCCACCTCAACAACACTGTCTCAAACCCACCTCAACATCACTGTCTCAAACCCACCTCAACATCACTGTCTCAAACCCACCTCAACATCACTGTCTCAAACCCACCTCAACAACACTGTCTCAAACCCACCTCAACAACACTGTCTCAAACCCACCTCAACAACACTGTCTCAAACCCACCTCAACAACACTGTCTCAAACCCACCTCAACAACACTGTCTCAAACCCACCTCAACATCACTGTCTCAAACCCACCTCAACATCACTGTCTCTAACCCTGAGTGGGCCTTTATACCTCCACCATCGTCGGCTGTCACACACAGACATATCTCCCCTTTTGGGTGTATTGATACAGCTGTGATGTAATCAGGGTGGTTGTTATGGTGACGGCTCTAGATTTGTCTCCAATCGTCCTGTTGCTATCCTCTGAGGTGCCATGGTGAAGATAACAGGGCTTATCTATACAAATACACATGCAGTAGCTTGGACCAGATACTGTTTTATTTTCACAGTCACATCTGACGCAACGTTTTCCTGGCATTGTGAGAACAGTAATGTGTATCTTCAGGTCAGAGTTTAACAACCTTTAAAAAAAGAAATCTTTACCTGCACCCGCTTATACCACCCCAACCCACTTCTAGGTACTTTAGCCAGGGCTATGTGTTTTGCCTTATTCTAGGCAATAAAAGCATTACTATCCTTATATAGGTATTGTATAGTACAAATGTAGTGTTATTAACAACAAAAATTAACTTGCATTTCTTTAGTGGTCTGACTTATACTTTCTTTCTCAAGAAAAGCAAAATGTTTCTTTTTTTGTTTTCTATTTTTTAACATTCTCTCTCTCTCGCATTTCACATCTTGTTGAATGAGATAGGCGATGCTCTGCTGCCAACATAGTCAGAACTATTTACGTACTTAGGCTCTGATTACTGTAGCACCATTATAGGTTACTTCAGTATACTTTTCCCCCCGGCATTGTCACTATGTTTTTATGAGTGCGGGGTTTCATATAGAGGTCAGGTTTATAGAAACATTTATCCTCAATACTGTTGCGTCTGGATGTGGATTTGTATTGTTAGGTATAAAGCTTGTTTTCTTTTAATCTTGTGTACTTGTAGAAAAATAGGAGTCAGTTGATGCATTAGTGATGTTTATTTTATTTTGTTGAGGCTAAGAACAACACCCACCTCAACAACTATCTTCCGTCATGGCATAGACAGACAATGCTGTCAATCCCTTTCTTTCTGAGGAACACACAGTCAGGTCTCAAACATAATGCTTACAGACAGACAGAGAGAGAGAGAGAGAGGCAGACAGACAGAGAAAGAGAGAGAGGCAGACAGACGGAGAAAGAGAGAGAGGCAGACAGGTGAATGTGAAAACGGTTTAGAGGTAGCTAAATATCTGACATGCAGAAACCTGTGAATTCCAAAGAACAACATAACTAGCTTTGTATTCTTGTTTGTTGTTCTTGCCAGTGTCAGTGGGTCATTAGTAGGTATTAAGAATAATCAGTTCTGTGTTTCAGTTCCATGGAGACAAGGGACTGGTTACGCAGCTGCTTTGAAGAGGGGGTCCTCAGCAAAGAGCTCCTTCACGAAGTTGTCCTCATCCTTGACCTCAGCAGGGCACTGAGCAGACACAGTGGTGGGGAAGGGCAGGATGGTGGGCTGGCTCATCCCAGGGATCTTTGGGTCTTGGACCATGGGCAGAGTGGCGCCCTTCTCACCCACAGGCTGTTCGGGGAAGGAGGGCAGGGTCATGGGCAGGCCCAGGGCGGGGAGGACGGTCACGGTTCCTTGGGGAGGGTGACGGGACTCGGTCCCGTGTGGGTGCTCGTGGTGATGGTGGTGGTGCTCGTGCTCGTGCAGGTGAACGTGCTTGTGGTCGTGATCCAAGGCTAGCTCATGGTCATGCTCGTGAGTGTGGCCCTCGCCATCGTGCTTGTAGTTGTGATGCTGGTGCGGTCCGGTGTCAGTGCTGTGGTTATGGGCCTTGGCGTGGTGGGTGTGACCGTGGTCGTGACCGCCAGCAGCTCTATCGCCATGAGAGTGACCATGGGCACCATCTTTATGATCATGGGCGTGGGCGCCGTCGTGTTTGTGGTCTTTGGTGTGGTTGTGAGCGTGGTCGTGAGCATGGTCGTGAGCGCCGGAGGCATCATGGGTGTGGTCTTTGCCGTGTTTTCCAGACTGAAGGGTGTGGCTGTGGTCGGTCTCTCCTCCCAACAGGTGAGCTGCCTTCTCCTTCTTTGAGTTCTGCAGGACAACAAACAACCACAATCACAGCATCATCAATCAATCAATCAATCAATACACATGATCAGTAACCTCATTAGTCATTTAACACCAAAAGATATAAACCCAGATGAAGACCTAATAACTGAAATGGTGCTTTGAACCATTAAACACACTGTGGAGCATACAAGAACACTGTGGAGCCTACAAGAACACTGTGGAGCATACAAGAACACTGTGGAGCATACAAGAACACTGTGGAGCATACAAGAACACTGTGGAGCATACAAGAACACTGTGGAGCCTACAAGAACACTGTGGAGCCTACAAGAACACTGTGGAGCATACAAGAACACTGTGGAGCATACAAGAACACTGTGGAGCATACAAGAACACTGTGGAGCATACAAGAACACTGTGGAGCATACAAGAACACTGTGGAGCATACAAGAACACTGTGGAGCCTAAAAGAACACTGTGGAGCATACAAGAACACTGTGGAGCATACAAGAACACTGTGGAGCCTACAAGAACACTGTGGAGCCTACAAGAACACTGTGGAGCCTACAAAAACACTGTGGAGCCTACAAGAACACTGTGGAGCATACAAGAACACTGTGGAGCATACCTCATTCTCAAAGACCTCACAGTTGACCGAGACAATATCCTGGCCTTTCATGTCGTGAGAGTGGGAGCCCTTGCAGTGTCCTTTGTGCTGTGGAGAAGAGACAGGCAGACATTAAAATGCTGGTTCTTACATAGTTCTTACATAGTTGTTACATTGTTATTACAGGTTTTTACACTGTTAAACACTATGTAGACTATAATTCAGGTGTAATAATGCTGCTACTACATGGTTTATGCTGTTTGACAAAAACATCAACGGTACTGTCATTCACTTACTGCAAACTCGCAGTCCATCAGAGGACACTTGGAGGCTGCGGAAAGGTCGGTGGTGTTGGCACAGGTAGTCTCCTGGATGGTGAACTCTGCAAAGTAGAAGGTTGCCATGCCCATCTGGAATACCAAGCAACAGAGGTCAGTGAGTAATGACAACAAGGTCATTACACCACAATATGAAACCAGTTCATTTGCTGCTATAAAAGGGGATTCATTGTTTTGTTGAATTGTTATGTTGTGTTGTGGTGTTGGTTTTATATTATGCTATATTGGGATGTGTTGTGTAGTGTTGTGTAGTGTTGTGTTCCTCATTGGGGTGTGTTGTGTAGTGTTGTGTAGTGTTGTGTTCCTCATTGGGGTGTGTTGTGTAGTGTTGTGTAGTGTTGTGTAGTGTTGTGTTCCTCATTGGGGTGTGTAGTGTTGTGTAGTGTTGTGTTCCTCATTGGGGTGTGTTGTGTAGTGTTGTGTTCCTCATTGGGGTGTGTAGTGTTGTGTAGTGTTGTGTAGTGTTGTGTTCCTCATTGGGGTGTGTAGTGTTGTGTAGTGTTGTGTTCCTCATTGGGGTGTGTAGTGTTGTGTAGTGTTGTGTTCCTCATTGGGGTGTGTAGTGTTGTGTAGTGTTGTGTTCCTCATTGGGGTGTGTAGTGTTGTGTAGTGTTGTGTAGTGTTGTGTTCCTCATTGGGGTGTGTAGTGTTGTGTAGTGTTGTGTTCCTCATTGGGGTGTGTAGTGTTGTGTAGTGTTGTGTTCCTCATTGGGGTGTGTAGTGTTGTGTAGTGTTGTGTTCCTCATTGGGGTGTGTAGTGTTGTGTAGTGTTGTGTAGTGTTGTGTTCCTCATTGGGGTGTGTTGTGTAGTGTAGTATTCTGACCGATGCCCGTGCACGGGTGATGTTGAGGATGGCGAAGTGATTGGCCAAGCCGCTGTCCTTGTTGAACTTCTCCATGGACAGGGTGGCCGTCTTCAGGATCTCCTGGTGGTCCTTGGGCATGGCAGAGGGACAGTCTGGGCACTGCTTAGCCACTTTCGCCGCAGCCGCTGGGAACGGACATACACATAGGTACACTGTTTAGAAAGGGTCTTTCATTGGTCAAACATGAAGCGTGTTATATGGTTATTAGCAGACGCTTTAATACGCAGTCATTTATATTTAACATATATTCAGTATATGTGGTACATATATGGGAATCAAAACTCCGATGTATCGAACACCGTGCTCCCACAGAGTCATCAGAACCACATGACAAACAACATCACCCAACTACTACACGGTGGATGGATGCAATGTGCTGTTGTTTAGTGGGAAGCACTGTAATGAGTGTTTTGGAGAGGACCAAGCCGTGGACTTTACCTGGTCTGACCACACAGTTGTACTTGTACAGACGAACCACTCTATGGACTCTGTTCATGTAGATAACAGCCTTGCATTGACCGTAGACCTGTGAGTAAATACATACAAGACAAAAAAACAGATTAAACACGGGACGATTTTGATCCAAGGCCCTGGGTAAAGTCAATATTCAGACATACAGTAATCCTCCAGGCATCGTGTGTGTGTGTGTGTGTGTGTGTGTGTGTGTGTGTGTGTGTGTGTGCGTGTGTGTGTTTGGTGTGTGTGTGTGTGTGTGTGTGTGTGTGTGTGTGTGTGTGTGTGTGTGTGTGTGTGTGTGTGTGCGTGTGTGTGTGTGTTTGGTGTGTGTGTGTGTGTGTGTGTGTGTGTGTGTGTGTGTGTGCGTGTGTGTGTTTGGTGCGTGTGTTTGGTGCGTGTGTTTGGTGTGTGTGTGTGTGTGTGTGTGTGTGTGTGTGTGTGTGTTTGGTGCGTGTGTTTGGTGCGTGTGTTTGGTGTGTGTGTGTGTGTGTGTGTGTGTGTGTGTGTGTGTGTGTGTGTGTGTGTGTGTGTGCGTGTGTGTGTGTTTGGTGTGTGTGTGTGTGTGTGTGTGTGTGTGCGTGTGTGTGTTTGGTGTGTGTGTGTGTGTGTGTGTGTGTGTGTGTGTGTGTGTGTGTGTGTGTGTGTGTGCGTGTGTGTGTGTGTTTGGTGTGTGTGTGTGTGTGTGTGTGTGTGTGTGTGTGTGTGCGTGTGTGTGTTTGGTGCGTGTGTTTGGTGCGTGTGTGTGTGTGTGTGTGTGTGTGTGTGTGTGTGTGTGTGTGTGTGTGTGTGTGTTTGGTGCGTGTGTTTGGTGCGTGTGTTTGGTGTGTGTGTGTGTGTGTGTGTGTGTTTGGTGCGTGTGTTTGGTGTGTGTGTGTGTGTGTGTGTGTGTGTGTGTGTTTGGTGCGTGTGTTTGGTGTGTGTGTGTGTGTGTGTGTGTGTGTGTGTGTGTGTGTGTGTGTGTGTGTGTGTGTGTGTGTGTGTGTGTGTGTGTGTGTGTGTGTGTGTGTTGGGTTCTTACCGGTGTGTTCTCAGCCTTGGGGACCTCACAGTCCTTTGCGTTTTTCTTGCTGACCACGTGACAGTCGGTCTCCAGCACATCCATGGTCAGGTAGAATACAACCCCTGTTTCCCCCTGAAACAGAGATAGAAATACAGACCAATCAGCACAGAGGAGTCAACATTCATTCCCCTGTGGCTGGTACTGAAAAACAAAGACAAGGGGATTGAAAGAATACTTCTTAAAAAAAAATATATATACAATCGTCTTTGAAGTCACCATCTATAACTTCACATTCTAGTCAAATCCCCCTGCCCCTGCTCTTAGAAAAGGCCTTGCTGACAGTGTATGAATCTGTCTCATCTGTCTTACTACCTATAAAACAGAGAATATCTCAGACGACATTGTATTGTATGATACTTTTTAGATCCCAATTTCTGTTATCTCCATTTAAACACTGCGTGAAAATCTGAAAACTGACAACCTATTGAAGCACATTGCATTTAAAAACAGAGTATGTTACGGGGCTTTCTTCTTTAGGACAGTAGCTAAATCATGTCCCCTTTTTAACTTAGTGTAGTACCACGCATGTAGAGTTACAGTGAAAAAATATAGAAGCAACAGAACTCACATGCTCCATCTGGTTGACGTTGCTGAGGCGGTGGAGACCGAACACGTAGCCCTCTGTGCGGTCCTTGTTGATCTTGTCTAGGGCCTGTCCTGCTGCTCCCAGGGCCACGGCGTCCTGGCACGACCCGGGCTTCATGCCGGCTTCCAGGGGGGCGGCGTGAGCATACACACACGCCAGCAACAACAAGGCACACTGCTTCATCATGATGGAGGTCCGAGGGGCCGCTGGCTGTCTCACACACGCTGAACGGGCTGGTGAGGTGAGGAGAGGTGTGGAGAGATGGTTCAGTAGGGCTGATATATATACAGCTCCATGTACCCCCTCCAACCCCACACACTCTTCACAACACTGTTCTGGGTCCCACCCCCCAACACCAGGTAAACATGACCCCTAACCTCCCCACGATGCCCCTCTGTGATCCTATCAAGGAATGTGGTCCCTATCAGTCCCATAGGGCCCCTATCAGTCCCATTGTAATCTACCCAGAAACTCGGAGCCCTGTCAGAAGCTATAGGTAACAGTGACCAGGAATGTCTTATCGTGCTCTTTTAAGTGTTAAGTATCAAAAACCGTGAACAGATTTTTGGTTTCACCAGTAGGAATGTCCTTGGAATTGTCCCTTTTCAGGGTGTTACTCAGTTTTGGGGAAGCTACTCTGAAAATAAAGTTGACCATGCTACCAATTACAGTACTTCATACTTGGAAGAAGATAAGCTACACTATAGCTACCCTTAACAAAAAATATTATTAATTTAACTAAAGTTACTTTGAAAAAGTAGTTCACTTACATCCTTTCCCAAACTACTTAGTGAAACATGATCCCCATGGAAATCTTGTCATGATGTGTGTTTTGTCCTATATTTTTATTTTATTTAAACATTTTAATCCCAGCCCCCGTCCCCGCAGGAGGCCTTTTGGTAGGTCGCCATTGTAAATAAGAATGTGTTCTTAACTGACTTGCCTAGTTAAATAAAGGTTCAATAAAGGTTAAATTAATAAATAGATTTTTTTTTAAAGCTACGACCTTTGTCTTTCACTTGGAATAGTTTATTTATGTCTGAGTAAAAAACACTTTCCAACCCATACGATCTATTACATAATATAGTATAATAAACAATATACAAATATGACGTTGTCATAGTGAATTCATGACATGTGAATGAATAAGCCTGTCCATACTTTATAACATGTCTATATATAGTTACAATCAGCTTTAGGAGCATCTTCCCACACGGACCTTATGTGGGGGCTACATTAAACCAGCTAAACCAGCTTTAAACCAGCTGTAGCCCCCAAATTACATTCAGATACTCTACTATTAAAGGCTGTACTTAAACATAAGAGAAGATAAACTAAAGAGTCTGTGTTGTGGTCCTCCCATTTCACTTTCACTGTTGGGCCACATACCCAATGCCATACTCAATGCAGGGATATGAACACAACTCTAACCCTGTGCGGATTTCATGTGGCTGGCAAAATTCTGGCGCATATTCACCCCAAAAAATTGACCGGATCACTTTTGTCAAGAAGTTGATCAACGTTGGTCACCGCCTTTCAAAGTGTGTTGCATTATGGGTATAAAAATGGTCCGATTTGCAACGACTACATGTTGACTGCATGACCTTTACAAAAATCACGTGATTAATGGTCATGAAATTTCGACTGCAGTCGACTGGAAATTTCTCCTGTTGCTCCTCACCAACTGAAAAGTCGGAACCAAAGCATTGTGGGAGACAACCTTTTCTGGGGTTTTTTGGAAGCAAAAGGCACCACATGCTCATAAATGGTTGATGTCACCACCTATAATTGGTTATTAACTTATTAACAATGCATGTTTACTGTTTTGGGTGGATGAGTATTCAGAGCTTAAAATACATCTGTATCCTTACAATCTAATTACATAACCCTACATGTGATCCAGCTTTCTAACATAAATAAATAAAATATCCTACTTGCGACAATATAGCTAATGTATTTATCTAGATGTTACTGTTATAGCCTGTAATGTATCTTGTCTGTAATATTGTTGTCACCAAACACATTCTAATGTGTCGATCTGTTTATTAAGTGTGAATCAAATGTAACATATTGTACGCTAGTTACTGTAGGGATTTATACACTGGCAATTTTAGAGGCTTTATCTGTGTCTGGGAAACCGGCCCTTAATGAGCAAGTACCCCAGACAGTGGGGCTGCAGGTAGCCTAATGGTTAGAGCGTTGGGCCAGTAACCGTAAGGTTGCTGGATCAAACTCCTGAGCTGACAAGGTAAATATCTGTCGCTCTGCCCCTGAACAAGGCAGTTAACCCTCTGTTACCCGGTAGGCTGTCATTGTAAATAAGAATTTGTAACTAGGCAAGTCAGTTAACTTGCCTAGTTAAATATAAAAATAAAAGACACGAGTTGTGGGGTCAATAGCAAGTGCATATTACTGCTTGGCATATTGGTTACCCAGTACGGGAACTGATGTAGTTTAATCCTGTTCATATTGTTTACCCAGGACGTGATGTAGTCTAATCCTGTTCATATTGTTTACCCAGTAACTGATGTAGTCTAATCCTGTTCATATTGTTTACCCAGTACGTGATGTAGTCTAATCCTGTTCATATTGTTTACCCAGGACGTGATGTAGTCTAATCCTGTTCATATTGTTTACCCAGGACGTGATGTAGTCTAATCCTGATCATATTGTTTACCCAGTAACTGATGTAGTCTAATCCTGTTCATATTGTTTACCCAGGACGTGATGTAGTCTAATCCTGTTCCTATTGTTTACCCAGTAACTGATGTAGTCTAATCCTGTTCATATTGTTTACCCAGGACGTGATGTAGTCTAATCCTGTTCATATTGTTTACCCAGCAACTGATGTAGTCTAATCCTGTTCATATTGTTTACCCAGTAACTGATGTAGTCTAATCCTGTTCATATTGTTTACCCAGGACGTGATGTAGTCTAATCCTGTTCCTATTGTTTACCCAGTAACTGATGTAGTCTAATCCTGTTCATATTGTTTACCCAGGACGTGATGTAGTCTAATCCTGTTCATATTGTTTACCCAGTAACTGATGTAGTCTAATCCTGTTCATATTGTTTACCCAGTAACTGATGTAGTCTAATCCTGTTCATATTGTTTACCCAGTAACTGATGTAGTCTAATCCTGTTCATATTGTTTACCCAGTAATTGATGTAGTCTAATCCTGTTCATATTGTTTACCCAGGACGTGATGTAGTCTAATCCTGTTCATATTGTTTACCCAGTAATTGATGTAGTCTAATCCTGTTCATATTGTTACCCAGTAACTGGTGTAGTCTAATCCTGTTCATATTGTTTACCCAGTAATTGATGTAGTCTAATCCTGTTCATATTGTTTACCCAGGACGTGATGTAGTCTAATCCTGTTCATATTGTTTACCCAGTAACTGATGTAGTCTAATCCTGTTCATATTGTTCCCCAGGACGTGATGTAGTCTAATCCTGTTCATATTGTTTACCCAGTAATTGATGTAGTCTAATCCTGTTCATATTGTTTACCCAGTAATTGATGTAGTCTAATCCTATTCATATTGTTTACCCAGTAACTGATGTAGTCTAATCCTGTTCATATTGTTTACCCAGTAATTGATGTAGTCTAATCCTGTTCATATTGTTTACCCAGGACGTGATGTAGTCTAATCCTGTTCATATTGTTTACCCAGGACGTGATGTAGTCTAATCCTGTTCATATTGTTTACCCAGTACGTGATGTAGTCTAATCCTGTTCATATTGTTTACCCAGGACGTGATGTAGTCCTAATCCTGTTCATATTGTTACCCAGTAATTGATGTAGTCTAATCCTGTTCATATTGTTTACCCAGTAACTGATGTAGTCTAATCCTGTTCATATTGTTTACCAAGTACGGGAACTGATGTAGTCTAATCCTGTTCATATTGTTACCCAGTAACTGATGTAGTCTAATCCTGTTCATATTGTTACCCAGGACGTGATGTAGTCTAATCCTGTTCATATTGTTTACCCAGTAACTGATGTAGTCTAATCCTGTTCATATTGTTTACCCAGTAATTGATGTAGTCTAATCCTGTTCATATTGTTTACCCAGTACGTGATGTAGTCTAATCCTGTTCATATTGTTTACCCAGTAATTGATGTAGTCTAATCCTGTTCATATTGTTTACCCAGGACGTGATGTAGTCTAATCCTGTTCATATTGTTTACCCAGGACGTGATGTAGTCTAATCCTGTTCATATTGTTTACCCAGTAACTGATGTAGTCTCATCCTGTTCATATTGTTTACCCAGTAATTGATGTAGTCTAATCCTGTTCATATTGTTTACCCAGGACGTGATGTAGTCTAATCCTGTTCATATTGTTTACCCAGGACGTGATGTAGTCTAATCCTGTTCATATTGTTTACCCAGTACGTGATGTAGTCTAATCCTGTTCATATTGTTTACCCAGTAACTGATGTAGTCTAATCCTGTTCATATTGTTTACCCAGGACGTGATGTAGTCTAATCCTGATCATATTGTTTACCCAGGACGTGATGTAGTCTAATCCTGATCATATTGTTTACCCAGGACGTGATGTAGTCTAATCCTGTTCATATTGTTTACCCAGTAACTGATGTAGTCTAATCCTGTTCATATTGTTTACCCAGTACGTGAACTGATGTAGTCTAATCCTGTTCATATTGTTTACCCAGGACGTGATGTAGTTTAATCCTGTTCATATTGTTTACCCAGGACGTGATGTAGTCTAATCCTGTTCATATTGTTTACCCAGTAACTGATGTAGTCTAATCCTGTTCATATTGTTTACCCAGTAACTGATGTAGTCTAATCCTGTTCATATTGTTTACCCAGTAACTGATGTAGTCTAATCCTGTTCATATTGTTTACCCAGTAACTGATGTAGTCTAATCCTGTTCATATTGTTTACCCAGGACGTGATGTAGTCTAATCCTGTTCATATTGTTTACCCAGGACGTGAACTGATGTAGTCTAATCCTGTTCATATTGTTTACCCAGTACGTGATGTAGTCTAATCCTGTTCATATTGTTTACCCAGGACGTGATGTAGTCTAATCCTGTTCATATTGTTTACCCAGTAACTGATGTAGTCTAATCCTGTTCATATTGTTTACCCAGTAATTGATGTAGACTAATCCTGTTCATATTGTTTACCCAGTAATTGATGTAGTCTAATCCTGTTCATATTGTTTACCCAGTAATTGATGTAGTCTAATCCTGTTCATATTGTTTACCCAGTAATTGATGTAGTCTAATCCTGTTCATATTGTTTACCCAGTAACTGATGTAGTCTAATCCTGTTCATATTGTTTACCCAGTACGTGATGTAGTCTAATCCTGTTCATATTGTTTACCCAGTAACTGATGTAGTCTAATCCTGTTCATATTGTTTACCCAGTAACTGATGTAGTCTAATCCTGTTCATATTGTTTACCCAGTAATTGATGTAGTCTAATCCTGTTCATATTGTTTACCCAGGACGTGATGTAGTCTAATCCTGTTCATATTGTTTACCCAGTAATTGATGTAGTCTAATCCTGTTCATATTGTTACCCAGTAACTGGTGTAGTCTAATCCTGTTCATATTGTTTACCCAGTAATTGATGTAGTCTAATCCTGTTCATATTGTTTACCCAGGACGTGATGTAGTCTAATCCTGTTCATATTGTTTACCCAGTAACTGATGTAGTCTAATCCTGTTCATATTGTTCCCCAGGACGTGATGTAGTCTAATCCTGTTCATATTGTTTACCCAGTAATTGATGTAGTCTAATCCTGTTCATATTGTTTACCCAGTAATTGATGTAGTCTAATCCTGTTCATATTGTTTACCCAGGACGTGATGTAGTCTAATCCTGTTCATATTGTTTACCCAGGACGTGATGTAGTCTAATCCTGTTCATATTGTTTACCCAGTAATTGATGTAGTCTAATCCTGTTCATATTGTTACCCAGGACGTGATGTAGTCTAATCCTGTTCATATTGTTTACCCAGGACGTGATGTAGTCTAATCCTGTTCATATTGTTTACCCAGTACGGGAACTGATGTAGTCTAATCCTGTTCATATTGTTTACCCAGTAATTGATGTAGTCTAATCCTGTTCATATTGTTTACCCAGGACGTGATGTAGTCTAATCCTGTTCATATTGTTTACCCAGTAACTGATGTAGTCTAATCCTGTTCATATTGTTCCCCAGGACGTGATGTAGTCTAATCCTGTTCATATTGTTTACCCAGTAATTGATGTAGTCTAATCCTGTTCATATTGTTTACCCAGTAATTGATGTAGTCTAATCCTATTCATATTGTTTACCCAGTAACTGATGTAGTCTAATCCTGTTCATATTGTTTACCCAGTAATTGATGTAGTCTAATCCTGTTCATATTGTTTACCCAGGACGTGATGTAGTCTAATCCTGTTCATATTGTTTACCCAGGACGTGATGTAGTCTAATCCTGTTCATACTGTTTACCCAGTACGTGATGTAGTCTAATCCTGTTCATATTGTTTACCCAGGACGTGATGTAGTCCTAATCCTGTTCATATTGTTACCCAGTAATTGATGTAGTCTAATCCTGTTCATATTGTTTACCCAGTAACTGATGTAGTCTAATCCTGTTCATATTGTTTACCCAGTACGGGAACTGATGTAGTCTAATCCTGTTCATATTGTTACCCAGTAACTGATGTAGTCTAATCCTGTTCATATTGTTACCCATGACGTGATGTAGTCTAATCCTGTTCATATTGTTTACCCAGTAACTGATGTAGTCTAATCCTGTTCATATTGTTTACCCAGTAATTGATGTAGTCTAATCCTGTTCATATTGTTTACCCAGTACGTGATGTAGTCTAATCCTGTTCATATTGTTTACCCAGTAATTGATGTAGTCTAATCCTGTTCATATTGTTTACCCAGGACGTGATGTAGTCTAATCCTGTTCATATTGTTTACCCAGGACGTGATGTAGTCTAATCCTGTTCATATTGTTTACCCAGTAACTGATGTAGTCTAATCCTGTTCATATTGTTTACCCAGTAATTGATGTAGTCTAATCCTGTTCATATTGTTTACCCAGGACGTGATGTAGTCTAATCCTGTTCATATTGTTTACCCAGGACGTGATGTAGTCTAATCCTGTTCATATTGTTTACCCAGTACGTGATGTAGTCTAATCCTGTTCATATTGTTTACCCAGTAACTGATGTAGTCTAATCCTGTTCATATTGTTTACCCAGGACGTGATGTAGTCTAATCCTGATCATATTGTTTACCCAGGATGTGATGTAGTCTAATCCTGATCATATTGTTTACCCAGGACGTGATGTAGTCTAATCCTGTTCATATTGTTTACCCAGTAACTGATGTAGTCTAATCCTGTTCATATTGTTTACCCAGTACGTGAACTGATGTAGTCTAATCCTGTTCATATTGTTTACCCAGGGCGTGATGTAGTCTAATCCTGTTCATATTGTTTACCCAGGACGTGATGTAGTCTAATCCTGTTCATATTGTTTACCCAGTAACTGATGTAGTCTAATCCTGTTCATATTGTTTACCCAGTAACTGATGTAGTCTAATCCTGTTCATATTGTTTACCCAGTAACTGATGTAGTCTAATCCTGTTCATATTGTTTACCCGGGACGTGATGTAGTCTAATCCTGTTCATATTGTTTACCCAGGACGTGAACTGATGTAGTCTAATCCTGTTCATATTGTTTACCCAGTACGTGATGTAGTCTAATCCTGTTCATATTGTTTACCCAGGACGTGATGTAGTCTAATCCTGTTCATATTGTTTACCCAGTAACTGATGTAGTCTAATCATGTTCATATTGTTTACCCAGTAATTGATGTAGACTAATCCTGTTCATATTGTTTACCCAGTAATTGATGTAGTCTAATCCTGTTCATATTGTTTACCCAGTAATTGATGTAGTCTAATCCTGTTCATATTGTTTACCCAGTAATTGATGTAGTCTAATCCTGTTCATATTGTTTACCCAGTAACTGATGTAGTCTAATCCTGTTCATATTGTTACCCAGTACGTGATGTAGTCTAAACCTGTTCATATTGTTACCCAGTAACTGGTGTAGTCTAATCCTGTTCATATTGTTTACCCAGTAATTGATGTAGTCTAATCCTGTTCATATTGTTTACCCAGGACGTGATGTAGTCTAATCCTGTTCATATTGTTTACCCAGTACGGGAACTGATGTAGTCTAATCCTGTTCATATTGTTTACCCAGTAATTGATGTAGTCTAATCCTGTTCATATTGTTTACCCAGTAATTGATGTAGTCTAATCCTGTTCATATTGTTTACCCAGTAACTGATGTAGTCTAATCCTGTTCATATTGTTACCCAGTACGTGATGTAGTCTAATCCTGTTCATATTGTTTACCCAGGACGTGATGTAGTCTAATCCTGTTCATATTGTTTACCCAGTAATTGATGTAGTCTAATCCTGTTCATATTGTTACCCAGGACGTGATGTAGTCTAATCCTGTTCATATTGTTTACCCAGGACGTGATGTAGTCTAATCCTGTTCATATTGTTTACCCAGTACGGGAACTGATGTAGTCTAATCCTGTTCATATTGTTTACCCAGTAATTGATGTAGTCTAATCCTGTTCATATTGTTTACCCAGTAACTGATGTAGTCTAATCCTGTTCATATTGTTTACCCAGTAACTGATGTAGTCTAATCCTGTTCATATTGTTTACCCAGTAACTGATGTAGTCTAATCCTGTTCATATTGTTTACCCAGTAACTGATGTAGTCTAATCCTGTTCATATTGTTTACCCAGGACGTGATGTAGTCTAATCCTGTTCATATTTTTTACCCAGTAACTGATGTAGTCTAATCCTGTTCATATTGTTTACCCAGTACGTGATGTAGTCTAATCCTGTTCATATTGTTTACCCAGTAACTGATGTAGTCTAATCCTGTTCATATTGTTTACCCAGTAACTGATGTAGTCTAATCCTGTTCATATTGTTCACCCAGTAACTGATGTAGTCTAATCCTGTTCATATTGTTTACCCAGTACGGGAACTGATGTAGTCTAATCATTTTCTGTACATTGAACGTTGTGTCCTTCATGCGATTGATTCATATTCTGTTTCTTTATATGCTTAATGACAAAAGCAACATAAAGGTTGAGAATTTAAGCAATATACTGCAGACTCTAGTGATGTTGACATGCGATCAATGACCATACAGTAAGAATCTTTGTGGACTCCATTTAATCACATCTGGTACAATTATATGTTACACAATCACAAATAATAAAGAGTAAGGTACAAGGGCATGAAGTAATGACACACAACAGAGCATATCCTATATGCTGCAAAAAACACCGTATTCTCATTCGAGTAGCCTATGCACTCACTACCTGGTTATATTTTGAGAAAATACCATAGAAGTCTTGTGAATGTTAGAAAGAGCTTGGGCTGGTATCAAATTTCGTCGGACCATGTTCAGCTTCGTGTTGGAGAAGTGGCATTTTGATAGCATTAATTTCATCGGCAAAAACAAAGGTGAATGACATGTCTGCCATTGTCGTGTTTCCTAGAAACAGCAGAAGTTGCCCGACTTTCGCCGCAGCACATGTACCTTCCTCAACTTTACTCATCGACTTCTGCCTACAGTCGGCTACTTTCGGCTTAGCACTCAAACGGGCCCATAGTCATTTCTGTGTCAAGAGAAAGTCTACCAGCAGGGGACACTCTTCGCTGGGCTGTGTTAAACGTCACCTGGGTTGTGGGTTTCAAAGTGCAAGGACTGTCTGATGCCTATCCACTTTTATCTGATAACTCTCTGCCCGGGACCTCATTCATATCTCTTTAACCGATATCACTATGATGGGTTTATACTTTAATATTAGTACATCATTTTGCTTTATTTTTTAACGATAGCTGGCTATCAAGTGGCTGGACCAGTTTTTCAAAAAATCAACGATGTGTAACGTTAAGATGTGCTTGCTAGCCAACCAACAACGAATGACGCTATCGAGCCAATCTACTACATTTAGGCTACTGAATGAAGTATATTAAACTGATCGTGACTAGATTTAATCTCATTTCACTGAGATTGGTTTAGTCTACATGCAACAATAGCTGTATACTGTCAATCACTGAAATCTATTATTTGCTTTTAGATTAACAAAATCAGATTATTGAGCCTTTCCTCCCCTTTTCAGTGACTGTGATCATGTGAACTGCTGATTGTATTGTAAATGTTTCACAGTTAGCTAGGATATTTCATTTTACTGGTGTTCTAAGCAATCTAAAAATTGATGAAACGCTTCGAGAACATTTATTTGGTATCAGGGTTGCTGGCTTCATAAAAAAAAACTGTTAATCTGGTGGATTTTGGAGGTCCTTGGTCTTATTTATTTGTTCGAGGGCCTATTCATGAGGCCAACTTTACCATATTATCCTGGAGGTCCATTTACACACACAGTCTCATTGTACAGTCCCTTACTTTGCGGAATGATATCTCTCAACTCAACCTGGTCTCAGAGCATTTTGTATTCGAGGGTCGAGGGTTGTATTGTGTTCGAGGGTCGACTGTATCAAATAAAATAAAATTGTATTAGTCACATGCGCGAATACAACAGTGAAATGCTTACTTACAAGCTCAGAACCAACAATGCAGTTTTAAGAAAATACAACAAAAAAGTTTTAGCAATACTGTTAGTGTAGGCAAACGATGAAGGTGGAAACTAGATTCTGCACAATTGTAGTATAGAGCAGCAGAAGCTGCTATACGTTAGTACTATACGTTAGTACGTTTAATAACACATATTGATCCGTACGTTATTTTAATCTGAAACATTCTGATTTCTATGTTAGGGGACCGGTAGTTTTTTTTTCATAGGGCCCCAAAATTCTGCCGACGCCCCTTCCAGGCAGTGATGCAACCCGTCAGGATGCTCTCGAGGGTGCAGCTGTAAAAACTTTTGAGGATCTGAGAACCCATGCAAAATCTTTTCAGTCTCCTGAGGGGGAATAGAATAGAATTGTCGTGTCCTCTTCACAACTGTCTTGGTGTGCTTGGACCATTTTAGTTTGTTATTGATGTGGACACCAAGGAACTTGAAGCTCTCAACCTGCTCCACTACAGCCCCGTCAATGAGAATTTGGGGCGTGCTCGGTCCTCCTTTTTCTGTAGTCCACAATCATCTCCTTAGTCTTGATCACGTTGAGGGAGAGGTTGTTGCCCTTGCACCACACTGTGAGGTCTCTGACCTCTTCCCTATAGGCTGTCTCATCGTTGTCGGTGATCAGGCCTACCACTGTTGTGTCATCAGCGAACTTAATGATGATTTTGGAGTTGTGCCTGGCCGTGCAGTCATGAGGGCCCTGTACAGGGCCTTTTGGGGGGCCCTAAACAAGATTTGGTTGGGTGCTCCCCCCCACCTCACGGGGAAAACATTTTAGTGGCCCCCCCTCATGACAACGGAGAGAAACATTTACAATTTAGTGAATTTCCTGCAATTCCACACATTTTGCCATGGGGCGGAGAGACATTTTATTTTATTTTATGAAAAATGTCATGCAATTTTCAGTTTTAAAGCTAATTTCCTACAATTCAACACATTTTGCCATGACTTATGCCATGTTAATGATATCTGAGTGAGAGTGTGTATTCTACTATTCTAACTCTCAACAGGTTATTGACCCCGACTGAGCAAGGCTCAGATCAACATGGCAGTGTCAACATAGCTGCTATTGTTTCTAAACATTTTTCTGTATAAGGGGCTACATAAACTTTTCTATACTCCCATATCACACACTCACAAACTGAAAACATAACGTGTGTACAATTCATTGGTTAGAGAGAGGTCTCAAATATCACTTTCATTTGGAAAAACTTGTCAATAATCAACTGACTGGCTTTCTTGACGTCTATAGTATTCTCTCTGGTATGCAATCTGGGTTCCGCTCAGGTTATGGATGTGTCACTGCAACCTTAAAGGTCCTCAATGATGTCACCATTACCCTTGACTCTAAGCAATGTTGTGCTGCTATTTTTATTGACTTGGCCAAAGCTTTTGATACGGTAGACCATTTCATTCTTGTGGGCCGGCTAAGGAGTATTGGTGTCTCTGAGGGGTCTTTGGCCTGGTTTGCTAACTACCTCTTTCAAAGAGTGCAGTGTATAAAGTCAGAAAATCTGCTGTCTCAGCCACTTCCTATCACCAAGGGAGTACCCAAAGGCTCAATCCTAGGCCCCAACCTTATCTCAATTTACATCAACAACACAGCTCAGGCAGTAGGAAGCTCTCTTATCCATTTATATGTAGATGATTCAGTCGTATACTCAGCTGGCCCCTCCCCGTATTTTGTGTTAAATGCTCTACAACAAAGCTTTCTTAGTGTACAACAAGCTTTCTCTACCCTTAACCTTCTTCTGAACACATCCAAAACAAAGGTCATGTGGTTTGGTAAGAAGAATGCCCCTCTTCCCACAGGTGTTATTACTACCTCTGAGGGTTTAGAGCTTGAGGTAATCACCCCATACAAGTACTTGGGAGTATGGATAAACAGTACACTGTCCTTCTCTCAGCACATATCAAAGCTGCAGGCAAAAGTTAAATCTAGACTTGGTTTCCTCTATCGTAATCGCTCCTCTTTCACCCCAGCTGCCAAACTAACCCTGATTAAGATGACCATCCAACCCATGCTAGATTACAGAGACATCATTCATAGATCGTCAGGTAAGGGTGCTCTCGAGCGGCTAGATGTTCTTTACCATTTGGCCATCAGATTTGCCACCAATGCTCCTTATAGGACACATCACTGCACTCTATACTCCTCTGTAAACTGGTCATCTCTGTATACCCGTCGCAAGACCCACTGGTTGATGCTTATTTATAAAACCCTCTAAGGCCTCCCTCCCCCTATCTGAGATATCTACTGCAGCCCTCATCCTCCACATACAACACCCGTTCTGCCAGTCACATTCTGTTAAAAGTCCTCAAAGCACACACAGTCTTTTCAGTTCACTGCAGCTAGCGACTGGAACGAGCTGCAACAAACACTCAACTGGACAGTTTTATCTCAATCTCTTCATTCAAATACTCAATCATGGACACTCTTACTGACAGTTGTGGCTGCTTTGTGTGATGTATTGTTGTCTCTACCTTCTTGCCCTTTGTGCTGTTGTCTGTACCCAATAATGTTTGTACCATGTTTTGTGCTGCTACAATGTTGTGTTGCTACCATGTTGTTGTCATGTTGTGTTCCTACCATGCTGTGTTGTCATGTGTTGCTGCCTTGCTATGTTGTTGTCTTAGGTCTCTCTTTATGTTGTGTTGTCTTATCTCTCTTGTCGTGATGTGTGTTTTGTCCTATATTTATATTGTATTTAAAACATTTTTTTTATCCCAGGCCCCTGTCCCCGCAGGTGACCTTTTGCCTTTTGGTAGGCCGTCATTGTAAATAAGAATTTGTTCTTAACTGACTTGCCTAGTTAAATAAAGGTTCAATAAAATTAACATAACATTTATGTCCCCTGTAGCTTTAGAATCACAGCAAAGTTGGTTCCTGTTTCAGTCACGTCTTTGGCCACGTTTGTGTGGTTCAAACAAAAACATCCTAATGATTGGTTGACAAATAGTCCCTCCCATAATGCAGGTGATTGCTGAATGGTGCTGTTGATGAGAAGCAACTGCAGCGATTTGAAGGTGACTTCATCAAAAACGGCATGACCTTCGATCACACGATTTGTGTTAAGTTCATGCAGTCGACATGTAGTCTCAAAGTCTGTCATTTTTTTTTTACCATAATGCAACACACTTTGAAAGGCGGTGACAATCGACAAAAGTGATCCGCTTGAACATGTCTTCCTGTCTACCAGCAGGGGACACACTGGCTGTGTTCGAGCAGTGGTGTAAGTACTTAAGTAAAAATACTTTAAAGTACTACTTGAGTAGTTTTTGGGGTATTTACTTTACTATTTATATTTTTGACAACTTTTACTCCACTACATTCCTGAAGAAAATAATATACTTTTTGCTCCATACATTTTCCCTGACACCCAAAAGTACTCGTTACATTTTGAATGCTTAGCAGGACAGGAAAATGGTCTCATTCACACACTTATCAAGAGAACATCCCTGGTTATCCCTACTGCCTCTGATCTGGTGGACTTACTAAACACACATGTTTAGTTTGTCAATTATGTCTGAGTGTTGGAGTGTGTCCATGGCTATTAGTACATTTTAAAAAAACAAGAAAATGTTGCCATCTGGTTTGCTTAATATAAGGAATTTGAAATGATTTATACTTTTACTTTTGATACTTAAGTATATTTTAGCAATTACATTTACTCTCGATACTTAAGTATATTTAAAACCAAATACTTTTAGACTTATACTCAAGTAGTATTTTACTGGGTGACTTTCACTTTTACTTGAGTCATTTTCTATTAAGGTATCTTTACTTTTACTACAGTATGACAATTGGGTACTTTTTCCACCATTGCATATACGAGAGGGTCAAAACCGCAATGTATCATGGGTAAATTGTGACTGATTGACTGATCTACAAATAATGAGTCGTTACTTATGATGCAAGGTGATTCGTAGATCAGTCAGTCGGTAGTGCAGTCGTTTCGATGCTCTCCAACATGGCCAGTCTTTTCACGGCACTTTGATACAAAGTGATTTTCGTAGCAGATTAGAAGAGCTAACCCTGACCCTTTTCCTAACCTTAACCTCAGTCCTAAACTGCTTCGTTAATTCTCCTAACATGCTAGGAAAAATTCACTTTGGTATCGAAGTGTGGTGAAGAGTGTTGCCCCTACCAGCAGGAAAATAAGTGACAAAATGGATTGTAATGACACAACTGACCACTTGATGGAGCCAGAGACACGTTTAACAGAGAAGCCTCTGTTCTAGAACTGCCTAGTTTGTTGTGGTCTGACAAAATGGTGGGAAATTAATAAAATAAGGAATGTAAACATGTTATCAGTAATATCCAGTAAATCTAGTGCCCAAAATCAGGCACTGTAAGGTTAATTGGTTTAAACACCAAAACTATGTTTCAAGTGAGAATTTGGGTAGGTCTGAAGCCAAAAATAAAATATAAGATTGCCTACTTCACCCATATTTTATTTTTGCAAAAAAAGTAGTGTGTAGTTCCAGTAGTTAGCTACACAGCTGCATGGCAACAAAAAGTAACTAACTACTGACAAAAATAACCAAGGTTTAAATGTAGTTCAACTACCACCAAGCTACTGCAAAGTCATGTAGTTCACTACTCCCCAACACTGATATGTCTTTCATTTGTTAAATAAAGAAGGGTTTTCAGAGGTTCTTTAGCTTGCTATGCTGAAAGTGGGTCCATCCATCGAAAACAAGAGGGATTAACTGATATGGAACTATCTAAATAATTGCTTTGCATGCATAAACTTGATTATAGAGATACGGGAGTGGCTTAACTTCTCCATGTCGTGTTAGCATAGTGCTAACCCCCCGAACAAGGCCATGTGCCGTGTGTCATTGTACTGAGCCGTTACATTGACCCACGGTGGTTAAACTAACTATGACCTTAAAGGACTTGGTATAACAGCTTATTAGTGTGTGTGTGTGTGTGTGTGTGTGTGTGTGTGTGTGTGTGTGTGTGTGTGTGTGTGTGTGTGTGTGTGTGTGTGTGTGTGTGTGTGTGTGTGTGTGTGTGTGTGTGTGTGTGTGTGTGTGTGTGTGTGCCTGTCCTCTAGTTAGTCATGAATATCTCAGTACATTAATATCATCAAGTACAGTACATTAGTATCATTAAGTAGTTTATTCGTAAAAAAAAACATTTTTTTATCCAAGAATGGCTCAGAATCAAGCTGATTTTAACAGAGAGAACCCGTAGATGAAATGCCATGACTGCAGTAGAAGTCAGAAAAGACAACAGATCATTTCATTTACACAGTTACTGTTCTTCTTATTGCCATTATTCCAACCATGATGGCAAAACTACTTCTGAATATGTGTACGTCAACATGACTTCAGACATCCACCATTTTGAAATGCTATCGGAATACTGAGATTATGCCTTGACATGTGGGGGAGGACCCTCGCCCAGAACGTGTGTAGGGTGGGGTGGTAGAGAGTGCCCTGGGGGTGGCCCATGGCCATGGGGGCGAGGGTGTGGGTGGGGGTGATGAGGGGGTGGGAAGGGGCAAAGAGGGTGGATAGAGGGGGGGATTTTCACAAAGCCGTGACAGTGGGGGAACGGGAACTCTCCATGGGGACCAGGGGGTGGGTTATGGGGACCAGTGGGTGGGTTATGGGGACCAGGGGGTGGGTTATGGGGACCAGTGGGTGGGCTATGGGGACCAGGGGGTGGACCTTCGTCGCCTGGAGGTGGGCCTGGTAGTGGGCCTGGTTTGCCTGGCTTGTGTACCCAGGGAGGGAGGTGATGTTTGATGCCAGGATGGGTGTGGTTTCCGGAGCGGTGTGGTGGGTGTCCACACCCCCTTCCAGGGGTACGGGGAGAACTGGCGTTCTGCCATGGAAACAACAAAAGGAACCATGTTTGAATTGACAGACTTTAGAGGAGGGCTGGCACCATATTTTGTAATTATATGTTTTCGGGATGTATTTATGTGAGTGTTAAAAGTGGCTTACAAGAGCTTCGTAGATCTCACAGGTGACATCCACCTGGCCATTCCCCAGCAGTGTGGATTTACAGAGCCCATGGCGCTAGAGAGAGAGACAGCAGACAGAGACCAAAGTCAGAGACCGAGACCCGTGACCAAAGTCAGAGACAGAGACCCGAGACCGGAGACCCGAGACCGGAGACACAGGACAGAGACCAAAGTCAGAGACAAAGACCCGAGACCGGAGACAGAGACCAAAGTCCAAGACAGAGACCCGAGACCGGAGACAGAGACCAAAGTCCGAGACCGGAGACAGAGGACAGAGACCAAAGTCAGAGACAGAGACCCGAGACCGGAGACATGAGACCAAAGTCCGAGACAGAGTCCCGAGACCGGAGACATGAGACCAGTCAGAGACAGAGACCCGAGACCGGAGACAGGAGACCAGAGTCAGAGACAGAGACCAGAGACCGGAGACAGGAGACCAGAGTAGGATGATGGTAATACGTGAGGAGTGAGAATGAGGAGGGTAGCTAGTTGCCTTACAGCTTCATCGGGGCACAGTGGCTTGCAAGCCTGTGTATCTATCCTGCTCTTGGCATTACACTCAGTCTCCACGATGGCCAACTCAGCGTTGTAGTACATTCCAGTCATCATCATGTACTAGGAAAGGGAGAGAGACATGACCTACAGATGTAGGATCTTCATTTGATCACTTTATTGCAGGAGAACTGTCCTGCAATGCAGGAAATGTAAAACGGATAGTGTATTTGAGGTTTAAAAAGGCATTTGAAGTTTGTAATTTCCACTTTGAAATTTCAGACTTAATTTTCCTACAAATATGTCCGTTCATTATAATCTACATAATAATTAAAATGTTCTGTTGCTGCAGGATTATTTTCCTGCTGTAGCAAACTGGCTCAAATTAGGATCCTACATCTGTACAGGTTTAGACAGACAGGGGAGACCTACTTAATTTACCAAACAAACACTCCAAATAGCATGTTACACTGTTGGCAGTGGTAGGATTCCTTGAACACTCTAAGCAGTGTGTTACATAATTTCAGACTTATCCCTGAAACAGTGACCGGTTTTGACTAGATAGGACCCAAACGTGTTTTGGATTGTGTACCAAGAGAAGTACAGGGAGAGAATCCTAATACATCACCATACCCCAGATATTATCCTCCCCACTTCCATCAGTTTGAAGTAGGAGGTGTAGTTGTGGTCCATGTTGAACTGCCTGAGGCCTGCCTTCACACTCTCTAGGCCCTCGGGGCTATGCAGGGGCAGCAGAATGGGGCAGTCCGGACACATTCTGATCACCTTCTCAGCAGAAACTTCATCAAATCAAATTAAACTTGATTAAAAAAATGCACACAACCATTTTTGGAGGTAGACTTACTCACTTACGTACTGCGTATAAAAAAAGGACACATGTACTGTGTTTTTTGGTGGCGTGCGCTGCAGTAGACTAGGGTAACGTTAGATACCTGGTTCAGTGTTGCAGGAGTGTTTAGAGACCTCTGCAATGCCTTCTGTGATGCTCAGAGTCACATTGCAGTGGGCATTCACTTGCTGCATGAGGGAGACACAACATACATTTCTGCTTAGTCATCCGTTTGTACAGGTGTCTCTCTCTACAGGACTGGTATGTATCACTACAGGTGTCTCTCTCTACAGGACTGGTATGTATCACTACAGGTGTCTCTCTCTACAGGACTGGTATGTATCACTACAGGTGTCTCTCTCTACAGGACTGGTATGTATCACTACAGGTGTCTCTCTCTACAGGACTGGTATGTATCACTACAGGTGTCTCTCTCTACAGGACTTGTATGTATCACTACAGGTGTCTCTCTCTACAGGACTGGTATGTATCACTACAGGTGTCTCTCTGGTTGGCCATTCTTGTGTAGTGGCTTACCGTTTCATGATGTTGACGGATGTCACACTCTTCAAAAGATTTTGGGTTGATGATGTGACAGGTTGTTTCCTTGAGGTCCAGGTCCAGGTGCAATTTACAGTCAGATTCCAGACCCTGGAATAGAGAGGAGAGGAGAGAGGAGAGAGGAGAGAGGAGAGAGGAGAGAGGAGAGAGGAGAGAGGAGAGGAGAGATGGAGAGATGGAGAGATGGAGAGAGAATAGAGGAGAGATGGAGAGATGAGGAGAGGAGAGATGGAGAGATGGAGAGAGGAGAGGAGAGATGGAGAGATGGAAGAGGAGAGGAGAGATGGAGAGAGAGTAGAGGAGAGGAGAGATGGAGAGATGGAGAGAGGAGAGGAGAGATGGAGAGAGAGGAGAGGAGAGATGGAGAGATGGAAGAGGAGAGGAGAGATGGAGAGAGAGGAGAAGAGAGATGGAGAGAGAGGAGAAGAGAGATGGAGAGAGGAGAGGAGAGATGGAAAGAGAGTAGAGGAGAGGAGAGATGGAGAGAGGAGAGAGTAGAGATGGAGAGAGGACAGGAGAGATGGAGAGAGAGTAGAGGAGAGATGGAGAGATGGAGAGAGTAGAAATGGAGAGAGGAGAGAGTAGAGATGGAGAGAGGAGAGATGGAGAGAGGAGAGGAGAAATGGAGAGAGAATAGAGGAGAGATGGAGAGAAGAGAGGAGAGATGGAGAGAGGGTAGAGGAGAGATGGATAGAGGAGAGAGAATAGAGGAGAGATGGAGAGAAGGTAGAGGAGAGATGGAGAGAGAATAGAGGAGAGATGGAGAGAAGGTAGAGGAGAGAGGGAGAGAGGGAGAGAGGAGAGATGGAGAGAGGGTAGAGGATAGATGGAGAGAGGGTAGAGGAGAGATGGAGAGAGGGTAGAGGATAGATGGAGAGATGGAGAGATGGAGAGAGGGTAGAGGAGAGATGGAGAGATGGAGAGAGGGAGAGAGGAGAGATGGAGAGAGGAGAGGAGAGATGGAGAGAGAATAGAGGAGAGATGGAGAGAAGGTAGAGGAGAGATGGATAGAGGAGAGATGGAGAGAGGGAGAGAGGAGAGATGGAGAGAGGGTAGAGGATAGATGGAGAGAGGGTAGAGGAGAGATGGAGAGAGGGTAGAGGATAGATGGAGAGATGGAGAGAGGAGAGATGGAGAGAGGGTAGAGGAGAGATGGAGAGATGGAGAGAGGCGAGATGAAGATAGGTTAGAGGAGAGATGGAGAGATGGAGAGAGGGTAGAGGAGAGATGGAGAGATGGAGAGAGGAGAGATGGAGAGAATAGAGGAGAGATGAGAGATGGGAGAGGAGAGATGGAGAGAGGGTAGAGGAGAGGTGAAGATAGGTTAGAGGAGAGATGGAGAGAGGGTAGAGGAGAGATGGAGAGACGGTAGAGGAGAGATGAAGATAGGTTAGAGGAGAGATGGAGAGACGGTAGAGGAGAGATGGAGAGAGGGTAGAGGAGAGATGGAGAGAGAATAGAGGAGAGATGGAGAGAATAGAGGAGAGATGGAGAGATGGAGAGAAGGTAGAGGAGTGATGGAGAGAGAATAGAGGAGAGATGAAGAGAGGGTAGAGGAGAGATGGAGAGAATAGAGGAGAGATGGAGAGAGGGTAGAGGAGAGATGGAGAGAATAGAGGAGAGATGGAGAGAGGGTAGAGGAGAGATGGATAGAGGAGTGAAGGTAGAGTAGAGATGAAGAGAGGGTAGAGGAGAGATGGAGAGAGCGAGTTACACAGTGAAAATACGTTGACTATACTGTTTCCTCCCTTACTCTTGTTACCATATATCCAGGAAGGAGAGAAAACACTGAATTAAGAATTACAGAAGAAAGTAGAGAGAGAGGTCTTTTCATCTTAAAACTTTTGGAACATGAAATGAGTGACAAAAAGAGCTCATTCGTCATCTCTTCACACACTTTCATCAAGATCAACAAGTTCTGAGAGAAGAGAAATAAGATAGGCCTCATACAGTAGTTCTCTATCTTTCTCTCATTCCAAAATGCCCCCATACCAATGACGGCGTCCCAGTGGTCTGAAGTGTGTCTGATACACGGTGTCTGATACACGGTGTCTGATACACAGTGTCTGATACACGGTGTCTGATACACGGTGTCTGATACACGGTGTCTGATACACAGTGTCTGAAACACAGTGTCTGATACACAGTGTCTGATACAGTGTCTGATACACAGTGTCTAAAAACACAGTGTCTGATACACAGTGTCTGAAACACAGTGTCTGATACACAGTGTCTGATACACAGTGTCTGAAACACAGTGTCTGATACACAGTGTCTGATACACAGTGTCTGAAACACATTGTCTGATACACAGTGTCTGATACACAGTGTCTGAAACACAGTGCAGAAAAAGGAATGGCAACTAATAAAGGAAATCCCCTGAGAGTACTGAGATGCAGTCCAGTCTAAAGATACCACAATCCCAACAAACACCATGTAAGCCCCCCCATCAACCCCTGACCCCTACACCCCTTTACAGACCCCCCTATCAACCCCTGACCCCTACACCCCTTTACAGACCCCCCTATCAACCCCTGACCCCTGACCCCTACACCCCTTTACAGCCCCCCCCCCCCCTATCAACCCCTGACCCCTACACCCCTTTACAGCCCCCCATCAACCCCTGGCCCCTACACCCCTTTACAGACCCCCCCATCAACCCCTGACCCCTACACCCCTTTACAGACCCCCCCATCAACCCCTGACCCCTACACCCCTTTACAGACCCCCCCATCAACCCCTGACCCCTACACCCCTTTACAGCCCCCCCCCCATCAACCCCTGACCCCTACACCCCTTTACAGCCCCCCCCCATCAACCCCTGACCCCTACACCCCTTTGCAGCCCCCCCATCAACCCCTGACCCCTACACCCCTTTACAGACCCCCCCATCAACCCCTGACCCCTACACCCCTTTACAGCCCCCCCCCCCTATCAACCCCTGACCCCTACACCCCTTTACAGACCCCCCCCCCATCAACCCCTGACCCCTACACCCCTTTACAGACCCCCCCCCCCCTTCCTCCTGCACCCACCTTCTCCACTGTGCTGGAGGTTATGTTACTGAGCTGGAACTTGTATCCATGGAAATGTTTATTGTTGATGCTGAGCATGGCCAACCTTGCCCCAGGCTCTTTCTCGTTCTCATCGCAGCTCCAGTGGCGTCCACTGGTGTCCCGCGTTGGCACAGTGGCACAGTTCAGTGCACACACTGTCAGGACGGATAGAATAACCAGTCCCCTCATAGTAGCGCACGTTGAATAAAGGGGCACGGCAGCCTGAGGCACTTATTTATACAAACTACGGTCTGTATGGTTAACCGTAGCAGGAGGGAGATAACACGAGTATAGGCTCAGACTGCTTTATGCACGCTGCCAAAGTCAATGCAAAGTAAACAGAGGACAAAAGGTTTCTGGGCAAGTTTGTGTCATTGACAGTGTTGCGAAATTGATCACTCAAAATCCTGGGAATACGTTTTGTCACATATTTAATTTAGTCAATATGTGTTACTTTTGTCATTTTTCGTCAAACTTCTAATATGTTTTTTAAGGGTTTACAGATTTTTATATATTAGAAAATTCAATGTCAACAATGTGAACTTTGTACTCTGGGCTTTTTTGGTTTGTTGTGTGAGCTTTGTAGTGACCGAATACAGGGTGAGCCATCTATCCTACGGTAAGAATGAATGCTATACAATACATACAGTATATTTGTGTCTCTGACTGATGTGATTAGCCCGAGAGAGTTCATCCAGGACACATTAATAATTAACTTGAGAGAAAGCGACATGTGGGGCGTCTGAAATCATTGGACCATTTCAACCCTCCAATCACCACAGAGATAAACTAATCTCTTCTGCTACCCGTCCAGTTTGCTGAGATGTGCTTTGATCTTTGATCTTTGAATGCTCTGTGGGACACAGAGGACTGTGTCCGGAGTGTCACTGACAGGAATCAATAAAGTACAACAGAAAATGTCAAAATGTGCCCCTCTGGTTGGGGGGGGGGGGGGGTCTGTGTGTGTGTGTGTTGGTCACATACACATATTTAGCAGATGCTATTGCGGGTGTAGTGAAATGCTTGTGTGTGTGTGTGTGTGTGTGTGTGTGTGTGTGTGTGTGTGTGTGTGTGTGTGTGTGTGTGTGTGTGTGTGTGTGTGTGTGTGTGTGTGTGTGTGTGTGTGTGTGTGTGTGTGTGTGTGTGTGTGTGTGTGTACATTTTCCTTTTGAATATCGAGACATTTTTCCTCCCACGTATAAGGTTTGTGTGGTAAGGTTCAGAGCTGCAGGACTTCAAACCTTCTTTACGCTTCTCCTGCTGGCTTTTCTTCTCCTTCTCAGAGACTAGATATCCTCATCTGATTCGCATTCTCTAGATAAGAGACAGAAGCTTTTCTGATTGTCATCTATAGGGCTCTTTGTCAAAGGTAGTGCACTCTAAAAGACAATAGGGTGCCATCTATAGGGCTCTTTCTCAAAGGTAGTGCACTCTAAAGGGAATAGGGTGCCATCTATAGGGCTCTTTCTCAAAGGTAGTGCACTCTAAAGGGAATAGGGTGCCATCTATAGGGCTCTTTGTCAAAGGTAGTGCACTCTAAAAGGGAATAGGGTGCCATCTATAGGGCTCTTTCTCAAAGGTAGTGCACTCTAAAAGGGAATAGGGTGCCATCTATAGGGCTCTTTGTCAAAGGTAGTGCACTCTAAAAGGGAATAGGGTGCCATCTATAGGGCTCTTTCTCAAAGGTAGTGCACTCTAAAGGGAATAGGGTGCCATCTATAGGGCTCTTTGTCAAAGGTAGTGCACTCTAAAAGGGAATAGGGTGCCATCTATAGGGCTCTTTGTCAAAGGTAGTGCACTCTAAAGGGAATAGGGTGCCATCTATAGGGCTCTTTCTCAAAGGTAGTGCACTCTAAAAGGGAATAGGGTGCCATCTATAGGGCTCTTTGTCAAAGGTAGTGCACTCTAAAGGGAATAGGGTGCCATCTATAGGGCTCTTTCTCAAAGGTAGTGCACTCTAAAGGGAATAGGGTGCCATCTATAGGGCTCTTTGTCAAAGGTAGTGCACTCTAAAAGGGAATAGGGTGCCATCTATAGGGCTCTTTCTCAAAGGTAGTGCACTCTAAAAGGGAATAGGGTGCCATCTATAGGGCTCTTTGTCAAAGGTAGTGCACTCTAAAAGGGAATAGGGTGCCATCTATAGGGCTCTTTCTCAAAGGTAGTGCACTCTAAAGGGAATAGGGTGCCATCTATAGGGCTCTTTCTCAAAGGTAGTGCACTCTAAAGGGAATAGGGTGCCATCTATAGGGCTCTTTGTCAAAGGTAGTGCACTCTAAGAATAGGGTGCCATCTATAGGGCTCTTTGTCAAAGGTAGTGCACTCTAAAGGGAATAGGGTGCCATCTATAGGGCTCTTTGTCAAAGGTAGTGCACTCTAAAGGGAATAGGGTGCCATCTATAGGGCTCTTTGTCAAAGGTAGTGCACTCTAAGAATAGGGTGCCATCTATAGGGCTCTTTCTCAAAGGTAGTGCACTCTAAAAGGGAATAGGGTGCCATCTATAGGGCTCTTTGTCAAAGGTAGTGCACTCTAAAAGGGAGTAGGGTGCCATTCGGGGGACACCTTATCAAAAGCGTTTGTGTGAAATTAAGCTTCTGAAACCCAGGCTTCATCTAAGCAGAGATGTTGTAAATTGTCTAAGATGTTGTAAACGGTCTGCTAATATATTTTGGATTTCTATGAGTTTCCAGCTCTCCTGTTCCTCCCGTAGATTCCCCACTGACTTCACTGAGCCTGATAGAACAGTGATTTAGCCAGCTCTGGAATATCTGAACCAGGGATTCAGACTTTTCAATGTAAAGTTTCTGGAGTCATACACCTATCAGAGTTACAAAACTGTTAGCCGTTGAGTGTAAGAAGTCAGTATGCTGAGGGAGGGGAATGGGGAATACTGAGGAATGGGGACCACTGAGGAATGGGGAACACTGAGGAATGGGGAATACTGAGGAATGGGGACCACTGAGGAATGGGGAACACTGAGGAATGGGGAATAGTGAGGAATGGGAACACTGAGGATGGGGAATACTGAGGGATGAGGAATGGGGAATACTGAGGAATGGGGAATACTGAGGGATGAGGAATGGGGAATACTGAACACTGAGGAATGGGGAATACTGAGGGATGAGGAATGGGGAATACTGAGGGATGAGGAATGGGGAATCTGAGGGAAGAGGAATGGGGAATACTGAGGAATGGGGAATACTGAGGAATGGGAAATACTGAGGAATGGGAAATACTGAGGAATGGGGAACACTGATGAATGGGGAATACTGAGGAATGGGGAATACTGAGGAATGGGGAATACTGAGGAATGGGGAACAGTGAGGAATGGGGAACACTGAGGAATGGGGAATACTGAGGAATGGGGTATACTGAGGGATGAGGAATGGGGAATACTGAGGAATGGGGAATACTGAGGGATGAGGAATGGAGAATACTGAGGGATGAGGAATGGGGAATACTGAGGGATGGGGAATACTGCGGAATGGGGAATAATGAGGAATGGGGAATACTGAGAGATGGGGAATACTGAGGGATGAGGAATGGGGAACACTGAGGAATGGCTAATATTGAGGGATGAGGAATGAGGAAAACTGAGGGATGATGAATGGGGAATCTGAGGGAAGAGGAATGGGGAATACTGAGGAATGGGGAACACTGAGGAATGGGGAATACTGAGGAATGGGGAATACTGAGGAATGGGGAATACTGAGGGATGAGAAATGGGGAATACTGAGGAATGGGGAATACTGAGGGATGAGGAATGGGGAATACTGAGGAATGGGGAATACTGAGGGATGAGGAATGGGGAATACTGAGGGAATAGGAATGGGGAATACTGAGGGAAGAGGAATGGGGAATACTGATGGATGAGGAATGGGGATTACTGAGGGATGAGTAATGTGGAATATTGAGGGATGAGGATTGTGAAATATTAAGTGATAAGGAATGGGAAATTCTGAGGAATTAGGAATATTTAGGAATGAGGAATGGGGAATATTTAGGGATGAAGAATATTGAAGGATAAAATATTGACACATGAGGAATGGGGGAATACTGAGTGATGAGGAATGGGGAATACTGAGGGCTGAGTAATGGAAATTATTGAGGGATGGGGAATACTGAGGGATAAGGAATTGGGAATACTGAGGGATGAGGAATGGGTAACATTAAGGGAAGAGGAATGGGGAATATTGAGGGATGAAGAATAGGGAATTCTCAGGGATGAGGAATGGGGAATATTTAGGGATGAGGAATGGGAAATACTGAGGGATGAGGAATGGGGAATACTGAGGGGTGAGGAGTGGGGGATACTGTCTATCTCACTCCAAGAGTGAGAAGCTTAGCATAAGTTAACAGTTATCATTAAACTATGTCGTCAACAAACACCTGTGTTGCATTCCTGCCTTTCTTTATCGCCATCAGCTCAGCCTCTTAACCCGTGTTGATAAAACCACACTTCAATCAGCCTGTGGAAACATGACATGGCAGCGGGGAACCTCCGTTACATTCTAAAGTTGAGTAATTTAGCAGACGCTCTTATCCATCGCGACTTACAGTTAGTAGTTTAAGGTAGCTTAAGGTAGCTAGGTGAGACAACCACGTATCACAGTCATAGTAAGTAAAACATTTCCTCAATAAAGCAGATATCAGCATAGTCAATGCTAGTGAGAAAAGACAAGTGTGAGTGTTAGTGCAAGAAAGCCAGACCCATATGACTGCAGGGAAGGTATGGGATCAAGCCTCAGCAGTGATAATCTTGTGAAAGTGAGATATGTTGCAGTAGACTAGAGGCTGTCTGAGGTTCTGAGACCCGTCTATTATGAAACACAAGCAACCATAACCAACTCCCTAGAATAAAATTATACACATATTTAGCTTCTATATAGCACGTGTGTATATATATATATATATATATATATATATATATGTGTGTGTATGTGTAGGCCTGTCTCCCAATTGAGTAATATTTTTGTGCCAGACTGGGTTCAAATAACTTCTGTTTCATTTTTCTGCATTTATTTATCTGTGTATGTATGTATGTCAACACAATCTTTCACTTAATTCGTGCAAATATGTACAAAAAATATTTGAGCAGATTTTGTGCGTTTTTTGGCCTTTTTGTGTGGCTAAAACACACATTTTAGTGCAACTTAATTTGTAGGAAAGACACATTTATGTGAGACTTTATTCACAGGAAAATACATTTTTTGGGGAGGCAAACTTTTGGAACAATCTTTTGAAAGTTATTGGAGTGATGCATTTTGGGCAATGGTGTTCTACACTGCCTATTTATTTATTTATATATAATTTAAAAAAACGTGTTCACAACCCAACATCGTTAATCAACCAGGTTGTCACCGAAATAATTATAATATAATCGTAGCCTAGTTGTTTTTATTATTAATACCAATGCTGTTTTCTATGCTTGTTTTTGTTTAATACTATCATGGCACTAGGCGAGACTCAGATGCAGACACAGGAGGCAGATGGTTGGAGTTTAAGATGTTTAATAAATCCTAAGGGAGTAGGCAAGATAATGGTCGTGGACAGGCAAAAGGTCAAAACCAGTTCAGAGTTCAGGAGGTACCCGAAGGGCAGGCAGAATGGTCAGGCAGACGGGCATGGAGTCCAGAAAACAAGCAAGGGTCAGAACCGGGAGGACTAGCAAAAGGCGAAAAAGGCAAAGCAGGAAAACGGGAAGAACGCTGGTAGGCTTGGACATACAAGACAAACTGGAACAGAGAGTCAGGAAACACAGGGATAAATACACTGGCCCAGAGAGACAGGAAACACAGGGATAAATACACTGGTACAGAGAGACAGGAAACACAGGGATAAATACACTGGTACAGGGAGACAGGAAACACAGGGATAAATACACTGGCCCAGAGAGACAGGAAACACAGGGATAAATACACTGGTACAGAGAGACAGGAAACACAGGGATAAATACACTGGCACAGAGAGACAGGAAACACAGGGATAAATACACTGGTACAGAGAGACAGGAAACACAGGGATAAATACACTGGCACAGAGAGACAGGAAACACAGGGATAAATACACTGGCACAGAGAGACAGGAAACACAGGGATAAATACACTGGCACAGAGAGACAGGAAACACAGGGATAAATACACTGGTACAGAGAGACAGGAAACACAGGGATAAATACACTGGCACAGAGAGACAGGAAACACAGGGATAAATACACTGGCACAGAGAGACAGGAAACACAGGGATAAATACACTGGTACAGAGAGACAGGAGACACAGGGATAAATATACTGGTACAGAGAGACAGGAAACACAGGGATAAATACACTGGTACAGAGAGACAGGAAACACAGGGATAAATACACTGGGTAAAACAAGCGACACCTGCAGGGGGTGGAGACAACAACGAGGACAGGTGAAACAGATCAGGGCGTGACAAATACTTTGGGATTATTCAGAAGAAAGTCCTCTGTGACTGTCTAATTTATATAAGTTAATTTACCAGTGTGGACCCAAAACAAACACATTGTACACATCTACCAACTTCCTGTTTCAAGTGCTATTACAACCATTGTGTTCTGTTCAAATCAAACTTTATTAGTCACATGCGCTGAATACAACAGGTGTAGACCTTACAGTGAAATGCTTACTTACAAGCCCTTAACCAACAATGCAGTTTTAAGAAAAAATACCTAAAAAAAGAACAAGAAATAAAAGTAACAAATAATTAAAGAGCAGCAGTAAAATAACAATAGCGAGACTATATACAGGGGGGTATCGGTACAGAGTCAAATGTACATGTAGGTAGAGTTATTAAAGTGACTATGCATAGATAATAAAGAGAGTAGCAGCAGCGTAAAAGAGGGGGGGGGGGCAATGTAAGTAGTCTGGGTAGCCATTTGATTAGATGTTCAGGAGTCTTATGGCTTGGGGGGTAGATGCTGTTTAGAAGCCTCTTGGACCTAGACTTGGCGCTCCGGTAACGCTTGCCGTGCGGTAGCAGAGAGAACAGTCTATGACTAGGGTGGCTGGAGTCTTTGACTATTTTTAGGGCTTTCCTTTTGTTACGGAAGCTTATACATTTAATATCCTGACAATGATCCACATCGTCTGGGTAGACAAATAATGCAGCAAAACACAACTACCCTTTTATTTAGGATGCAAACAAGTAATCTGAATCACTGTTGATCCATCCTGTTCTGATTTGATGAGATGCATGGAGGATTTCCTTCGGCCTAGAATCAAGGCCTATCCCCCAGTCATGAAGGACGAAACTAGGCCCCTCTTGGTTCTCATTGGCGAAGACTGAACTCAAGTTAGGGGTTATATGTCAGACTCTCCTATACCACTATTCCCAACATCTTATATTCCAGAGGTTGTAAATAAACCCTTTTTAAGCTGATGGAACTTATATCATTATTATAGGGCTGTGAAACTCATAGCCGAATGGCTTCAGACAGCATTTCTCCAGTGGAAATAGAGAATATGTATAAAAATGGCAAATATACCAAAAGCTAAATCAAGCAGAGATTTACGACTAGTTTAACCATGTTAGTCGTTACCGAAACATGCAAACTACGAATTAACCCGTTAAAGATAATGAATACATGACAACCAGATACAAATATTTTATTACAAATGATTCATACAAAATTCAGGAGTTGGCTAAACAGTAACGATGAGTATAAACAAATTGAGTGTGTGGGCTCCCGAGTGGCGCAGCGGTCTGAGGAACTGCATCTCAGTGCACGAGTCGTCACTACAATCCCTGGTTTGAATCCAGGCTGTAACACATCCGGCTGTGATTGGGAGTCCCATAGGACGGCGCCAGGTTTGGCCGAGGTAGGCCGTCACTGTAAATAAGAATGTGTTTTTAACTGACTTGCCTAGTTAAATATGTGTTTATATTATGGTGTGTATTATAATTTCCCATCATAAAAATGTATCCCCATTCCCCGATCAAATTCCTTAATCGATACCATAAAAAATCAGCTGTATTTTTTCTCCAATCTGGCAACCCTCGTAAAATTCGACATAGCCTTGTATAAAATGAGTTACGAAAGAAATGGTGTAATGTACACGAAAAAGTGGAGCCTTGTATTAAATGGATTATGATTAAAATTGTGTAATGCTCCACGAAATATGAAGTGTGTTATGAAGAAAACCGTGTAGACCTAAAACACGACAAAATACCCTTTCTGACTACAAGTGCACCAGTATACCAAAGTATTAAGCGAAAACAAGCATAGAAAACAGTATTGGCCTTAATAAATAAAAAATTAAAACAACGTAAGGCTACTATTTTGTTACAATTATTTCAGTGGCAACCTGGTTGATTAACAATATTGGGTTGTTAACACATTTTTTAAAAATATATAAATAAATAAATGTGGTACACAAAAAAAGACAGTGTAGAACACCAGTGCCCATCATGCATTGCTATAATAACGTTCAATAGATTGTTCCAAGTTTGCCCCCCCCCCCCCAAAAAAAATATGTCATACGAGTTAAGTCATAATATTTTGTGTTTTTTTCCACATGAATTAAACTACGCATAAAAAAGCGTAGTTTAAAAAAATTATTCTATTTTTTTATAATTATTGTTTGGATAACCTTATTTCTTTAATGTATTTTTTATTTGTATTTTTTGTTCACTCTTCATGCGATGCGCGCTGCAGAGAACACCGGAAGAAGAATTATCACTGAATTATCCCAGTGAATTATTGAGATGTTTGTTAATGTGTCAATGAATCCCATAAGGGATGTGTTGTCAACTGGCGATTTGACAGGAAAATTAAACATGTCACCTAACAGGGAGATAAAGAGCCCTTATACAAACAGTCAACACTTTTCATCACATTGTAAGAGTTTATTTAGCTGTTTTTAAAATCAGATGAGAACGTCTGAACTGAAGTCTCAGAGAAACTTCTGAAATGTAAGCTGCAGGCTAGATAACGACTCATGTCTGAATATGTTTTCAGAGAAGAGATGTCATTAACAAAATAATATACCAAACGTATGCAGGATGAAACTCTACATTTTATACCAGTCTCCTAACTTTAACTCTACATTTTATACCAGTCTCCTAACTTTAACTCTACATTTTATACCAGTCTCCTAACTTTAACTCTACATTTTATACCAGTCTCCTAACTTTAACTCTACATTTTATACCAGTCTCCTAACTTTAACTCTACATTTTATACCAGTCTCCTAACTTTAACTCTACATTTTATACCAGTCTCCTAACTTTAACTCTACATTTTATACCAGTCTCCTAACTTTAACTCTACATTTTATACCAGTCTCCTAACTTTAACTCTACATTTTATACCAGTCTCCTAACTTTAACTCTACATTTTATACCAGTCTCCTAACTTTAACTCTACATTTTATACCAGTCTCCTAACTTTAACTCTACATTTTATACCAGTCTCCTAACTTTAACTCTACATTTTATACCAGTCTCCTAACTTTAACTCTACATTTTATACCAGTCTCCTAACTTTAACTCTACATTTTATACCAGTCTCCTAACTTTAACTCTACATTTTATACCAGTCTCCTAACTTTAACTCTACATTTTATACCAGTCTCCTAACTTTAAAGTCATGCTCGAGATACGTTCAGGAGGATACAACCTAACGAACATTGCAGATAGAAAAGTGATACATTTCTTTATGAACATTGCACAGAGTTGTGCCCTACTGAAGGAGGCTCTATCCCAGTCTGGGTCACACAGTGGTGTAGCGAGAAGGACCAGGGCAGGAGCGGAAGGGAGAGGGCGTGCTGGGGAACTCAGCCAGAAAGACAGGGGTGTGAGGGGGCTTGGCTGTCACCAGGGCCTGCCTCCGTCTGCGCAGGGGCCGGTAGCGGAAGTTGAAGGGCGGTCGAGCCACACCTAGCTCCTCGGAGGAAGAGTCTGGAACTCCTGGAGAGACTGGAGTCTCCTGAGACTCCAAAGACTCGCTGGAAGACGAAGGGTTGGGGTTTGGGATAGGGGGGTTGGGAAAGATGCATGTAGGGTCAACCAGGATACTGGGGTCAAAGGGTTGTGTTTGGGGCTCCTCCAGAAGAGGAGGGGGGGCTGTGGGGTAGGAGGGGATGATAATGGGGACATTGGGAACAAAGATGGGGACTTCAGGCATCATTGGGGGTCGAGGAGGGGTCAGGTCATGGAAAACATCAATGCCCTAGAGAAGAAGGTAAAATACAATAAAACAAAGCAACACAGTGCAATACAACAACACAATACAACACAATAATAAAAAATAACAACACAACACAACGATACAATACAAATAACAACACAACAATACAATACAAATAACAACACAACACAGCAATACAATACAAATAACAACACAACACAACAATAAGATAACAACAATACAACACTACAACACAGCACAAAAATGAAATACAACACTGCAACACACCACAGTACAACACAACAATACAATCTAGTACCACACAACACGACACGACAACACAACAACACACAACACGACAACACAGCAAAACACAGCACAACAATACAATCTAGTACCACACAACACAACAATACAACACAGCAATACAATCTAGTACCACACAACACGACAACACAACAAAACACAGCACAACAATACAATCTAGTACCACACAACACAACAACACAACAATACAATCTAGTACCACACAACACAACACGACAACACAACAATACAACCTAGTACCACACAACACAACACGAAAACACAACAAAACACAGCACAACAATACAACCTAGTACCACACAACACAACACAACAACACAACAATACAATCTAGTACCACACAACACAACACGACAACACAACAATACAACCTAGTACCACACAACACAACACAACAACACAACAATACAATCTAGTACCACACAACACAACACGACAATACAACAATACAATCTAGTACCACACAACACAACAATACAACAATACAATCTAGTACCACACAACACAACACGACAACACAACAATACAATCTAGTACCACACAACACAACAATACAACAATACAATCTAGTACCACACAACACAACACGACAACACAACAATACAATCTAGTACCACACAACACAACAATACAACAATACAATCTAGTACCACACAACACAACACGACAACACAACAATACAATCTAGTACCACACAACACAACACGACAACACAACAATACAATCTAGTACCACACAACACAACAATACAACAATACAATCTAGTACCACACAACACAACACGACAACACAACAATACAATCTAGTACCACACAACACAACAATACAACAATACAATCTAGTACCACACAACACAACAATACAACAATACAATCTAGTACCACACAACACAACACGACAACACAACAATACAATCTAGTACCACACAACACAACAATACAACAATACAATCTAGTACCACACAACACAACACGACAACACAACATCACAACAACACAACACAACAATACAACACAATATAACACAACAACACAACAATACAATACAACACAACACAACAATACAACACAACACAACAACACAACACAACAATACAACACTGTACAATGCAACTGAATAAAATTCCCATCAGCCAATTTTGTAAAGGAATTTATAATATAGGATTCATCATGAGTCCAGTCAAACTCAGATTTAACTAAGATGTATTACAGTTCAGGTTTGGACACCATTTGTCTCTGCTTTC